>NC_084749.1:41166888-41181888 GCF_033978785.1 Entelurus aequoreus | reverse complement strand
ATTCTATTCTCACAATGTCATTTTAAATACATGTAGCTACTGTTAATAATGCCTACACAATAAGTCATGTGACAAGTACAATATAGGGTGATTTTCTTATTTTTTGGGCTGGGGTGGTCTGGGTACTTAAGGTTATAGTACATATATATGTAAACTATATATTTGTATTGCAGTTATCTCCTGCAGTTGACTGTGCTATTCCCATTTGGCCTAAGGATGGCAGTGTTGCTTTACCATTTCAGCCTCTCACTACTGTGGCCTGCAGTCACCTTCCACTAATTTAGCAGTGAACTGAGGGAATTGTGCATCACCTGTGATGGAACATAGGATATTTTATGTACAAACTTCTGTGGTGGGATTCATTAATTGTATTGATGAGCATTAGTTAATTCAGTGTGGATGTGTTGTCTGCATTCTTCCATAAATGCCTTGCTTTTCTTCAATTATAACCAATAATTTAACCGTTCATATAAATAAGATCAAACTTGATAATGTACAAATCTTGAGATAGATTTTACTGTAATTGGCCCACAATTAAGTTTCTAAAAACAGTGAATTTTTTAAATTTAATTGAGAGTCTGATGATGATTATATTAATTGTCTCGAAAATGTAAGGTTATACTATTACTGTATATTAATTAATTAATCTTTTTTTTTTTTTTGAAGAGAAAATATTTTATGACATTTTAATTTGAAGAAATGGTAACTTACTCAAGCAAACATAAAAAAACAAAAAACTATACAGTATAATGCTAGGTCCAGAAGTATTTTGGCAGTTTTTTAAAATTTTAATTATGTCAGGACAGGGATTTTTTTACAGAGATTTGTTCTCCCTGGATGCAAACGGACTAGACCGGACAAGGCTTGAAGGTAAGAACATTTTTAATATTAATCTAACTACACAGGGAAAAAAAGACAGGACCTAAAACAAAAGAAAAGCGCGCCGGTCGCACGAGAGGCTAAGGAACATAAAACTTACACTTAGCGTAAACTATGGATATGAAACAAAAACTCGCTAACTGTGACATGAATAAACAAAAACATACTCGGCAAGGCATGGGATGAGCAGGAAATGGTAACTTACTCAAGCAAACACCAAAAAAAAACTATACAGTATAATGTTAGGTCCAGAAGTATTTTGGCAGTTTTTTAAAATTATAATTATGTCAGGACAGGGATTTTTATGCAGCTTTCTGCGAGATTTGTTCTCCCGGGATGCAAATGGACTAGACCGGACAAGGCTTGAAGGTAAGAACATTTTTAATATGAATCTAACTACACAGGGAAAAAAGACAGGACCTAAAACAAAAGAAAAGCACACTGGTCGCACGAGAGGCTAAGGAACATAAAACTTACACTTAGCGTAAACTATGGATATGAAACAAAAACTCGCTAACTGTGACATGAATAAACAAAAACCTACTCGGCAAGGCATGGAACGAGCAGGAAATGGTAACTTACTCAAGCAAATACCAAAAAAAAACTATACAGTATAATGTTAGGTCCAGAAGTATTTTGGCAGTTTTTTAAGATTATAATTATGTCAGGACGGGGATTGTTTTGCAGCTTCCTGCGAGATTTGTTCTCCCGGGATGCAAACGGACTAGACCGGACAAGGCTTGAAGGTAGGAACATTTTTAATATTAATCTAACTATACAGGGAAAAAAGACAGGACCTAAAACAAAAGAAAAGCACACCGGTCACACAAGAGGCTAAGGAACATAAAACTTACACTTAGCGTAAACTATGGATATGAAACAAAAACTCGCTAACTGTGACATGAATAAACAAAAACCTACTCGGCAAGGGATGGAACGAGCAGGAAATGGTATCTTACTCAAGCAAACACCAAAAAAAAAACTATACAGTATAATGTTAGGTCCAGAAGTATTTTGGCAGTTTTTTAAGATTATAATTATGTCAGGACGGGGATATATATATATATATATATATATATATATATATATATATATATATATATATATATATATATATATATATATATATATATATATATATAATGCACCAACATTGGAATGTTGGTGCCTTCTAAGCATCTGTGTAAATGTTGCCAACAGGCGTGGTGGGGTCCTGCTATGAAAGAATTTAAGACATGTACACTTTTCAGAGAGCACATTTTGTCCGCTCTAAAGCATTCGCATTTTGCACAATGAGATGTGTTTTGTAGCACAAGCGTGGGATACAGTGTACAACTGTTTCTCTGTAAAATACATCATTGCAGTTTTTTAAAATAATATTTATGTAATCTAGTGACTGCATTTCAGGACAAATACCCCCAAAATTACATTCGTAACACATTGCTCTATAATTAGCACACATGTGTTTGGAGAGTGTGGGTATACAGTAGAGATGTCCGATAATATCGGACTGCCGATATTATCGGCCGATAAATGCTTTAAAATGTAATATCGGAAATGATCGGTTTCAAAAAGTAAAATGTATGACTTTTTAAACGCCGCTGTGTAAACGGACGTAGGGAGAAGTACAGAGCGCCAATAAACCTTAAAGGCACTGCCTTTGCGTGCCGGCCCAGTCACATAATATCTACGGCTTTTCACACACACAAGTGAATGCAAGGCATGCTTGGTCAACAGCCATACAGGTCACACTGGGGGTGGACGTATAACCAACTTGAACACTGTTACAAATATGCGCCACACTGTGCACCCACACCAAACAAGAATGACAAACACATTTCGGGAGAACATCCGCACCGTAACACAACATAAACACAACAGAACAAATACCCAGAACCCCTTGCAGCACTAGCTATTCCCGAACGCTACAATATACACCCCCTGCTACCCTCTATCCCCCCACCTCAACCCCGCCCACCTCATGTTCTCTCAAGGAGAGCATGTCCCAAATTCTAAGCTGCTGTTTTGAGGCATGTTAAAAAAAATAATGCACTTTGTGACTTCAATAATAAATATGGCAGTGCCATGTTGGCATTTTTTTCCATAACTTGAGTTGATTTATTTTGGAACACCTTGTTACATTGTTTAATGCATCCAGCGGGGCATCACAACAAAATTAGGCATAATAATGTGTTAATTCCATAAATCGGTTGATATCGGAATCGGTAATTAAGAGTTGGACAATATCGGAATATCGGATATCGGCAAAAAATCCATTATCGGACATCTCTAGTATTTATGTAATCTAGTGACTGCATTTCATGACAAATATCCCCAAAATGACATTCTTAATACATGGCTCTATAATTAGTACACATGTTTGGAGAGTGTGGGTGTACAGTGATTGTTTGTTTTTGGCAAAATAAGAGTAACCATGCAGCGTTTACTGTACCTCTGCTGCTATAAGCCAACAACAACACAGACGCATAACACGCTATTCATGACATTGATTTTCTGTGTGTGAATTGTATCACATTGTAACGACCTAACAGTTAGAATTGATGTGTAGTGTTAGAGTTGTCTTGACGTTTTTGTGGCCGTGAATACATCACTGGCTGAGCCACATGTGCGCGTCGTATGGCGCAAATTGAAGAGAAAGAGAGGTTGCTTTCAATTCGACATGCAGTTTTTTTTTAATGTCATTACGACAGAGCGGGAAGTTTTACTGTGGAGGGAGGTGTGGCCAGCGCGCCTGCAGGAGCAAAGGTCACCGCCTCTGTCTATGGTGCTGAGGACGAGCACCATCGGATAGGGGCGGGGTATGGGCTGACTGCGAGACACAGCTGGCAGGGGATTAGATTTCACAGGTGGTACGTGTTAATCTAATCATCTGTTGTCTTTAACAGAGGGAAGAGGACGGAAGAGAGGATACGGACGTGGCTGAAAAGTCGCGTCCTGCTGGAGAGGAAACCCCGGGAAGATCTGGACGAAGTGGCTGGGGAGAGGGAAGTCCGGATTTCCCTGCTTAGGCTGCTGCCCCCGCGACCCGACCTCGGATAAGCGGAAGAAGATGAATGGATGGATGGATTATTCGCAGACGATACAAATTTATACTGTTCAGGAGATGACTTGAAAATATTATATTTATGGGAAACACTGCTATGTATGGACAAAAAAGAAAATTACAAAAGAGCATATGATACTACTTATATGTATATTGAGCAGTTATATTATTTTTCTATAATAATTTATAATTACATTTGTCATGTAAATTAAATACAGCACACTGTACAGTACTCTAATGCAATGGCTATAATTGCCAAATGCCAAGTTTTTTGTGAAACCTAAATAAATTTACACATTTTGACTGTTTATTTTAAAATTGTAGTACAAAAGCAACATCATAAAAATGGTCATTGTCCAAAAATGTATCTATCTACAAACCCCGTTTCCATATGAGTTGGGAAATTGTGTTAGATGTAAATATAAACGGAATACAATGATTTGCAAATCATTTTCAACCCATATTCAGTTGAATATGCTACAAAGACAACATATTTGATGTTCAAACTGATAAACATTTTTTTTTTTGGCAAATAATCATTAACTTTAGAGTTTGATGCCAACAACATGTGACAAAGAAGTTGGGAAAGGGCATGTTCACCACTGTGTTACATGGCCTTTCCTTTTAACAACACTCAGTAAACGTTTGGGAACTGAGGAGACACATTTTTTAAGCTTCTCAGGTGGAATTATTTCCCATTCTTGCTTGATGTACAGCTTAAGTTGTTCAACAGTCCGGGGGTCTCCCTTGTGGTATTTTAGGCTTCAAATTGCGCCACACATTTTCAATGGGAGACAGGTCTGGACTACAGGCAGGCCAGTCTAGTACCCGCACTATTTTACTATGAAGCCATGTTGATGCAACACGTGGCTTGGCATTGTCTTGCTGAAATAAGCAGGGGCGTCCATGGTAACGTTGCTTGGATGGCAACATATGTTGCTCCAAAACCTGTATGTACCTATCAGGAATAATGGCGCCTTCACAAATGTGTAAGTTACCCATGCCTTGGGCACTAATACACCCCCATACCATCACAGATGCTGGCTTTTCAATTTTGCGCCTATAACAATCCGGATGGTTCTTTTCCTCTTTGGTCCGGAGGACACGACGTCCACAGTTTCCAAAAACAATTTGAAATGTGGACTCATCAGACCACAGAACACTTTTCCACTTTGTATCAGTCCATCTTAGATGAGCTCAGGCCCAGCGAAGCCCACGGCGTTTCTGGGTGTTGTTGATAAACGGTTTTCGCCTTGCATAGGAGAGTTTTAACTTCCACTTACAGATGTAGCGACCAACTGTAGTTACTGACAGTGGGTTTCTGAAGTGTTCCTGAGCCCATGTGGTGATATCCTTTACACACTGATGTTGCTTGTTGATGCAGTGCAGCCTGAGGGATCGAAGGTCACGGGCTTAGCTGCTTACGTGCAGTGATTTCTCCAGATTCTCTGAACCCTTTGATGATATTACGGACCGTAGATGGTGAAATCCCTAAATTCCTTGCAATAGCTGGTTGAGAAAGGTTTTTCTTAAACTGTTCAACAATTTGCTCACGCATTTGTTGACAAAGTGGTGACCCTCGCCCCATCCTTGTTTGTGAACGACTGAGCATTTCATGGAATCTACTTTTATACCCAATCATGGCACCCACCTGTTCCCAATTTGCCTGTTCACCTGTGGGATGTTCCAAATAAGTGTTTGATGAGCATTCCTCAACTTTATCAGTATTTATTGCCACCTTTCCCAACTTCTTTGTCATGTGTTGCTGGCATCAAATTCTAAAGTTAATGATTATTTGCACAATTTTTTTTTTTATCAGTTTGAACATCAAATATGTTGTCTTTGTAGCATATTCAACTGAATATGGGTTGAAAATGATTTGCACATCTTTGTATTACGTTTATATTTACATCTAACACAATTTCCCAACTCATATGGAATTGGGGTTTGTATTTACACACATATCATGTTTATTGGGCTTATAGGGGATGCTGAAGAATAAAGCTGGCAATGATGTGTCTGGTATATAAGGTTACATGAAGTGTGTCATGATTGGATCATATTTTGTTATTTTCTGTTAGTTTTGGACTCCCTTAGTTCCTGTTGTTGTGCACCCTTGAGTTTGTTTAGTTACCTTGGCTACTTATTATTTTCACCTGCCTCTGATTGGTGTTCGGAACCCTCACCTGTTACCCGAGCACTAATAAGAGGCATTATTTAAGCCTGCCTTTGCCGGTCAGTCGGGCTGGCTTCTTTGTGTTACGTGCGGGGGGTCGCAGTTCGTTCCCCCGGGATGCAAACGGACCACTCCGGACAGGACGTGCAGGTAGGAACATGATTTATTTGTAGAACTCAAACAAGTACAAAAAACCGAAAACAAGCCAGAGGAAAAATGTGCCGATTGCATTCGAAGCAAACGCTAACACTTAGCATAGGCAAAAAGACAAGGAATATTCACGTAACGGTAGAATAAGCAAACAAAGAAGCCAGGCCTACTGACCGGCAAAGGCAGGCTTAAATAATACCTCTGATTAGAGCTCGGGGAACAGGTGAGCGTCCCGAACACCAATCAGAGGCAGGTGAAAATAATAAGTAGCCAAGGTAACTAAAAAAACTCAAGGGTGCACAACAACAGGAACTATGGGAGTCCAAAACTAACAAAAAATAACACAAACATGATCCGGGGCACGGATCATGACGAAGTGCATGTTCAGTGTTGTGCACCCAGCTGTAGACTCACCCACAAAATGAATGCCTTATTTGACTTAGTGGAAGTAAAATGACCAAGCGACTTGACAGACACGTAGATGGAACATGAATATTGCAGGTGTGACAATAAAAGCTGCACAGCCCATCTGTTTGAATGATATATGGAGAACCATGGGACAAAGGAAGCTCTTTCACTCTTACCGGTGTGTCACTTCTATCCTATTTTTACCTTTTGTAATGTTAATCAAAGATCAGTCTGTCGGGACACTGTCAACTTTCTGTATACGTTTGAAAAGTTACATTTCAAAGCATTTGGTCAGAGCAACTCCAATGATTGCAATTGATCTTTCGTCTGTGTTCTTTCACCCTCTGTGTCATAGCACCCTTCCTAATCACCCTTCAACCCGGCAGACATGCCAGTCCCTCTGCTCACCTTGATGCTGCCAGCTCTCATGGCCCCTACCTGTCCTGATTCACACTTTGATGTATGCTCTAGGAATAGGCATACATTGTATGCAAGAGAGCAGTATGACAAGGGCTCCCATTCCCCTTTTACCGTCTTCTCTTTGATTAATTTGCAGGTCCAAAGCAGCAACGTCCTCTGACACTAATTTCCTATGTTACATGACATCTCTGTAGTTGGAGGACCAGAAAAGGTCCAAGGATGCTGAATTCTTTCCTGTAATAAATCATTAGACAGTTTGGTCCTGTGTGTCCTAAATGACGAATACAAATGAACTTGTCCGCTTTAATAAGACTTTCCATTACCTGAACATGTTCAGTGTAGAAGACAAGTATTTCAAATAATTGCATTTTTTTCCCCTAACTTTCCAAATTCCATGGGGTTTTGCAAAACCCCACTGTGTTGCTGCCAAATTTACCACAGTAAAAAAACGTTTACCAAAGGCCAAAAAAGTACAACATGCAGAAGCCAAATGTTATGTTTTGCTATAATGCCGTTTAACATTACCTCAGGGCGCAAGGACATGGTGACTGGTTTAAACAATAACGTCTTCAATTAACCCTTGTGTAAAGTTCATATTGTTGTTACTCAGCCAGCGTTTGTGGGTCTGATGGACCCGTTGCATTTTGTGGCTTCTAATGCCTCACAATCAAACACTTTTAAGTTAAAATACTGAACAGATGTTTACCTTATCCCAATAAACACCTGTTCAGTATTTTAATGTAAAAGTGTTTGATTGTGAGGCGTTAAAAGCCACAAAATGCAACGGGTCCATCAGACCCACAAACGCTGGCTGAGTAACAACAATATGAACGTTGCACGGAAAATTTCTCTGCCAGTTTCTGCATCCCACAGGGATTCTTCTTTTGTGTTTCTGCACCTGCGGTTCCCACACAAGGTTGCAATATTGTTTGTCAACACGGTCTGCTCTCATTTTCTCGCACATTTGACCCTCTGATGTTCTGTGTACCTACACTCTGTCCTCCTCCTGTCTAGGCCTGCTGTGTGTGTGTGTGTGGGGGGGGGGGGGGGGTGCATGTGGTACACAGAACATCCAGTTGACCCGGACATCTTATATCAGGGGTGTCCAAACTTTTTCCACTGAGGGCCGCACACGGAAAAATTAAAGCCTGCGGGGGCCATTTTGATATTTTTCATTTTCAAACCATAACAAAATATATGGATTTTGTTTGTTTTTTACCTTTAGGGCTCCCGGGGACCATAAAGGGTCTAAGTCATTAAAATGTTAAAAACAAGTCAAATTATTATTTTTTTAAATTTATATAACGCTTACAGTAAATCTGTACAGTATATCAACTTCAGGTTGATATAAAGTTTAAAAAAACAAAAAGGTTTTATGCCTTTTCTGTCAAAGACAACTTAGTTTTTTATAATAAAACTGAAATATGCAGTATTTCCCCCACTGCCCAAAACATTCAGAAAGCAATGTTTGATGCGAAGTAATTAGAGCCTTAAAGGCCTACTGAAACCCACTACTACCGACCACGCAGTCTGATAGTTTATATATCAATGATGAAATCTTAACATTGCAACACATGCCAATACGGCCGGGTTAACTTATAAAGTGCAATTTTAAAATTCCCGCCACACTTCCGGTTGAAAAACTCATTTGGATATGATTTATGCGCGTGACGTCACAACAGCAACGGAAGTGGTTGGACCCCGTCGGACCCGATAGAAAAGCCTCTTGTTTTCTTCGACAAAATTCCACAGTATTCTGGACATCTGTGTTGGTGAATCTTTTGCAATTTGTTTAATGGACAATGGAGACTGCAAATAAGAAAGTTGTAGGTGCGATCGGTGGAGCGGCGGACTACAGCAACACCAACACCAGGAGGTTGTGTTGTGTTTTGAGCAGGATAACAGACGCACTACGGAGAGTCTAGCTTTGGCTTCCAAACATTTGATCGCTTGCCCGTACGTGCGTGTCGATATGTGCATGTGACGTACGTAACTTTGGGGAAATACATGTTTCTTGCCGACTCTGATGGCGGCCGGGGTGTCGTCAAAAGCGTACAACGCCCGCCGCCGCATCTAAGTTAGCTTCTGTTTTTTTAGCTTCGCCAAGCGGAATATTATTAATCGTGTATTTACATGTTCATGGTTTAATAGTATTATTGATCTTCTGTCTATCCATCCAGTCAGGGTTTTTTAAAATTTAGTTTCTATCTGCATTTGAGACTGACGCTATCACGTTGGCTACGCAGCTAGGTTAGCTTCTGTTTTTTTAGCTTCGCCAAGCGGAATTTTATTAATCGTGTATTTACATGTTCATGGTTTAATAGTATTATTGATCTTCTGTCTATCCATCCAGTCAGGGTTTTTTTTAATTTAGTTTCTATCTGCATTTGAGACTGACGCTATCACGTTGGCTACACAGCTAGGTTAGCTTCTGTTTTTTTTAGCTTCGCCAAGCGGAATATTATTATTAAAAAATGAAAACGGGTCCCACAGACCCAAACACCACACAAGGGTTAATAAGCAAGAGATGAGCTCGCAAGCAGCAGCATGACACACACAAAATGCAAAGTTGCAAAAACAACAGAGGACGGCTGGGAGGCTCAGCTATGGCAAACAAAAAACTCATCATGGAGAATTAAGGCACATCCAAACAGTCCAAGCACAAAGACCAATGATCCAACAATTGAACTATGAATCATGCTATTCACAAATCACAACAAAGTGCCCTCGCAGTGCCCACAACTTGAGTAAGAGTAAACGTACAAAATATGGTACATAACAGGAAACAGAACTAACAAAATAAATGCACAGAACAGGAAATCATAGAAAAACTGAGCCAACCCAAACCAAACGTCGAACTAAATGCGCTCACTTTTTCAACTGGTGGGCTATTTATCAAATGACCACGTCGTGGTGATCTACCTATATACCTATGTTTATAAAAAAAAAAGATGTTTTTGGTAACTTGAACATGATATTAAAGGTGTTTTGTAAAAATAGAAACATTTTCACTGCATATAGATCCTCTTCTTTCTTGAGGCCAATTATGCTGGTGCACCTTACCTTGCAGGGCCGCCCCTTCGTATTCGCCTGGGGTGTCCAAACTTTTTCCACTGAGGGCCGCACACTGACAAATCAAAGCAAGCGGGGGCCATTTTGATATTTTTTATTTTAAAAACCAATACAATATATGTATAACAAATATACATTCAGGCCTCTACTCAGGCTTGATCCCGGGGACCCCAAAGGGTTTTGGTCAAAAAAATATTAAAAATGTGTCATTATTCAGTATTATTATTTTTATTATTATTCAAGTTTTAAATCTCTAGATCAACATTAGGTCTATCTGTCAATATAATGTTTTTAAAGATTTAAGTTGTATGCACGTTTTGTCAAAGAAAACCCTGTTTTTTTATGGAAAAAACAAAATATGCAATCCAATATTTTTTTCTAAGTGGACTATTTGAGATTATATAATAATTTTAGCCTTAAAAAGGTCAAAAACTCATAACACTATTGATTTTAATTCATTATTATTTTTTGAGCAATGACACTTAAAAACAAATCACACTAAAATGATTGGGGATCCAAAAGGGTCCTACTCATTAAAGTTTTAAAAAAATAAATTATACTTTTTTTTTACTGTTTTACTTTTAACACAATAATCTCGAGATCAAATTCAGATCTATCCGTCAATTATAAGTTTTATTGTTGTTTATGTTTTTTGTTTGTTCGTTTTAGGCCTTTCTTTTAAAAAAAAACAGCTCAGTTTTTTATATGGCAAACACAAAATATGCTACATTTTCCCCAAAAAAATATCTCAAAGTGGAATATTTAACGTGACGTAATTGGAGCCTTTTGAATAGGTCAATAATTCCTAATGACATTGATTTTGATTCATTGTTATTTTTTAAAGAAAGAAACAGCCTGCATTGCAGCTTTGTGTTATTACAGTAAACATTGCAACATATTCTTTGTTTGCTCCTTTATACCACTTTTTACGTTTAAAAAATGTTTCAATTGTATTTTCAAAATGTGCCGTGGGGCCGTTAAAAAATGGCCCCCGGGCCGCACTTTGGACACCCCTGCTATACGCAGATCACGCGCTGAGCATAAGCGCATGTAAAATGCCAGGGAGTGTCATATGAAATTTTACCACAAATATTTTCCTAGCCCCTGCCTGCTGTTGCACTGATAATGGGATTCAGTTGTTTAATTTTGTAGAAATCAAAGACATGACACAAACTTAAAGTCATTTGAAATGGCTTCATGAAACACTATAATAAATCAAGAAATACATTGTGGTAGTCAGTACCTCAAAATCATTTTCACATAAAGCAGAGTGAAAAAGTTTTGGAATCGCTCAATAATAAGAAAACAATTATGGACTCGTAAAAACCAAAAAAGCCTTACAACACACCACTAGTGTTTTGTTGCACCACCTCTGGCTTTTATAAGAGCTTGCAGTAACTGAGGCATGGACTTAAAGAGTGACAAACAGTACTCTTCATCAATCTCGCTCCAACTTTCTCTGATTGCTGTTGTCAGATCAACTTTGCAGGTTGGAGTCTTGTCATGGACCATTTTCTATCATTTCCTCTACACATTTTGAATTGGATTTACAAACCCCAAAACCAGTGAAGTTGGCACGTTGTGTAAATTGTAAATAAAAACAGAATACAATGATTTGCAAATCCTTTTCAACTTATATTCTATTGAATAGACTGCAATGACAAGAAACTTAACGTTCGAACTGGAAAACTTTGTTATTTTTTGCAAATATTAGCTCATTTGGAATTTGATGCCTGCAACAGGTTTAAAAAAAGCTGGCACCAGTGGCAAAACAGACCGAGAAAGTTGAGGAATGCTCATCAAACACTTACCGTATTTTTCGGACTATAAGTCGCAGTTTTTTTCATAGTTTGGCCGTGGGTGCGACGTATACTCCGGAGCGACTTATGTGTGAAATTATTAACACATTACCGTAAAATATCAAATAATATTATTTATCTCATTCGCGTGAGCGACGAAGCAAATGGCAGCCATCGTCACACACACACGTCAGCAATCGTCACTCACACGCCAACCAATAACAATTCGGCGGGGGGCGGGTCATGGCAGAAGTGCATTGTGGGTTTTGGAATGCTAACTGCTATATGCTATACGCTACTGCCGGAGCTATTAAAATGGATCACATCAACGTTGGCGGTAACTTATAAAACCTGAGAAGGACTGAACTAAAATGGCACCGAAAAGGAAATCATATAATGACCGTGACCATCGATCCCTCAGGCGGTACTGCATGAAAAAGCGACATCAGTGTGTAAAGGATATCACCACATGGGCTCAGGAACACTTCAGAAACCCACTATCAGTAACTACAGTTTGTCGCTACATCTGTTAGTGTAAGTTAAAACTCTACTATGCAAAGCGAAAGCCATTTATCAACAACACCCAGAAACGCCGCCGGCTTCGCTGGGCCCGAGCTCATCTAAGATGGACTGATGCAAAGTGGTAAAGTGTTCTGTGGTCTGACGAGTCCACATTTCAAATTGTTTTTTAAAACTGTGGACGTCGTGTCCTCCGGACCAAAGAGGAAAATAACCATCCGGATTGTTATAGGCACAAAGTTGAAAAGCCAGCATGTGTGATGGTATGGGGGTGTATTAGTGCCCAAGACATGGGTAACTTACACATCTGTGAAGGCACCATTAATGCTGAAAGGTACATACTGGTTTTGGTGCAACATATGTTGCCATCCAAGCAACGTTATCATGGACGCCCCTGCTTATTTCAGCAAGACAATGCCAAGCCACGTATTACAACAGCGTGGCTTCGTAGTAAAAAAGTGCGGGTACTAGACTGGCCTGCCTGTAGTCCAGACCTGTCTCCCATTGAAAATGTTTGGCGCAATATGAAACATAAAATACGACAACTGAGACCCCCGGACTGTTGAATAACTTAAGCTGTACATCAAGCAAGAATTGGAAATAATTCTACCTGAAAAGCTTAAAAAATGTGTCTCCTCAGTTCCCAAACGTTTACTGAGTGTTGTTAAAAGGAAAGGCCATGTAACACAGTGGTAAAAATGCCCTTTTGCCAACTTTTTTGCAATGTGTTACTGCCATTAAATTGTAAATTAATGATAATTTGCCAAAAAAAATTAAGTTTCTCAGTTTGAACATTAAATATATTTTCTTTGCAGTCTATTCAATAGAATATAAGTTGAAAATTGTATTTTGTTTTTATTTACGAATCACGTGCCAAATTCAATGGTTTTGTAGATCCAGACCATTTGCAGGCCATTACATCGGCCTTATGTAACTTTCATCTAGGAAAGTCTTACATTTTTGCTTTATGGCAAGATGCATTATCATCTTTAAAAATGACATCATCATCCACATGTTTGGAATGAGAAAAGTGTTAAAATATTCAATCTGTATGCATTTATTGAAGATCTCCCGATCTCTTCAGTGTCGTTTCCTGACGTGCAGTCCCAAATCATCAATGACTGTGGAAATGTGCATCATTTCTTCAGGGAGTCGTCTTTTTAAATCTCAGTGGAACGGCACCAAACCAAATTTCCAGCTTCATCACTTTGCCCAAAGCAGATTTACAATTCATCACTGAAGATGACTTTCATCTAGTCATACACAGTCCATGGGTGCAGGTGACACGTGTGCAGTGCACAATCGTGCATGCGTGTACCATTGGTCAGGGTGTGATGGAATAACAAGAATACAGTAAACATGTATTGGTTGTCAATATGTCAGAGAGGACACTGACAGTTACTGATCCACTAGGACAGGGGTCGGCAACCCGCGGCTCCGGAGCCGCATGCGGCTCCTTGACCACTCTGATGCGGCTCAGCTACATACATGCCGACCCCCCCGATTTTCCCAGAAGACTTATGGATCTCAGTGTCTCTCATAGATTACTCCCAGGGAAAAAATAATCCTATTTAGACAATAATCACTAAATAAAGGGCGTGCCCTAATTGCACTGCAGTAATTGTCCTCTATAGCATTTACATACAGCGTGCCAGTCCAGCCACATGTTGCATGTTGTTATTACTTGCACACACAGGAGACAGCAAAGCATACTTACTCATCAGCCACACAGCTTACACTGACGGTAGCCGTATCAAACAACTTTAACATTGTTACGTTACAAATATGCGCCACACTGTGAACCCACACCAAAAAAGAATGAAAAACACATTTCTGGAGAACATCCCACCGTAACACAACATAAACACAACACAACCATTACCCAGAATCCCATGCAGCCCTAACTCTTCCGGTCTACATTATACACCCCGCTACCACCAAATCCCCCCACACATCAACCCCCCCCTCTCCGTGCGTTGGTTGAGCGGAAGGGTTAGGGCTGCATGGGATTCTGGGTATTGGCACCGTCAGTGTAAGATGTGTGGCTGCTGAGTTAGTACGCCTTGCTGTCACTTACGTGAGCAAGCTGAAATTGTATTCTACGTGTGGTCGAGCAGGTACACCGTTAGGGCGGACTGTAGAGGGCGCCAAATGCAGTGTCATCACGCTCTGATATTCGGGAGTCTCCCGGGAAAAATGAGAGGGTTGGCAAGTATGATGCTATCAAGCGCCATCCATTCAAAACTCGCGGGCTGCACTAACATGAAATTTCCACATTAAAGTGCGTGCCGGTGCGTGTGTCGGAGACCCCTGGTTAACATAGCACAAAGCATTTAAGCTTTGTATGCGGTGTTTTTCATTTTAAATTAAAAAACATTTTTTGTGGCTCCCATTACTTTCTTTAATTTGTGAAACTTGCCAAAATGGCTCTTTGAGTGGTAAAGGTTGCCGACCCCTGCACTAGGAAAAGAAGACATCTATAAGTCTAAGATCCAACGAAATTGGAGGTAACA
>NC_084749.1:41114388-41161888 GCF_033978785.1 Entelurus aequoreus | reverse complement strand
GGGCAGGTTAAAAGATAATACGAAAACCGAGCAAACACAACACAACACAGAAGGTCTTATCTCTGTCCATGTGATTAGCAGCAAACTTTAGACGAGCCTTAAGGTGTCACTTCTGGAGCAAGCGCTTCCTTCTTGCATGGTAGCCTCTCAGTCCATGGCGGTGCAAAGCACGCTTGACTGTGGACACTGACACCTGTGTTCCAGCAGCTTCCAATTCATTGCAGACCTGCTTTTTTGTGGTTTTCGGTTGACTCTCGATCATCCTGACCAATTTTCTCTCAGCAGCAGGTGATAGCTTGCGTTTTCTTCCTGATTGTGGCAGTGACAAAACTGTGCCATGCACTTTATACTTACAAACAATTGTCTGCACAGTTGGTCTTGGGACCTTAAGCTGCTTTCAAATTGGCTCCAAGTGACTTTCCTGATTTCTTCAAGTCAAT
Source organism: Entelurus aequoreus (assembly GCF_033978785.1). Lineage (NCBI taxonomy): Eukaryota > Metazoa > Chordata > Actinopteri > Syngnathiformes > Syngnathidae > Entelurus > Entelurus aequoreus. The sequence continues at coordinate 41,161,448 of NC_084749.1, read as the reverse complement.
TATTCGTTTTTTTCAGATCTGTGCTGAGTTCCTTTGACTTTCCCATTGTCGGGTTTGTAACCGAGTCTAATGACTGCACCACATGAGCCCTATTTAAATGGGCTCATAGAAGTCAACAGGTGTCATCAATGATAATCACTCACATGAAGTGAAGAGGCCATGCCATGAAGCTAATTTGATTGTAACTTTTCTACATCACCAAAATTGATAATGTATGTATACTTTTGACCCAGCAGATTTGGTCACATTTTCAGTAGACCCATAATACATTCATAAAAGAACCAAACTTCATGAATGTTTTTTGTGACAAACAAGTATGTGCTCTAATCACTCTATCACAAAAAAAGAAGAGTTGTAGAAATTATTGGAAACTCAAGACAGCCATGACATTATGTTCTTTACAAGTGTATGTCAACTTTTGACCACGACTGTGTATATACCGTATTTTTCGGAGTATAAGTCGCACCGGCCGAAAATGCATAATAAAGAAGGGAAAAAACAAATAAATAAATAACCAACTGAGAACGTGCCTGGTATGTTAACGTAACATATTATGGTAAGAGTCATTCAAATAACTATAACATATAGAACATGCTATACGTTTACCAAACAATCTGTCACTCCTAATCGCTAAATCCCATGAAATCTTATACGTCTAGTCTCTTACGTGAATGAGCTAAATAATCTTTGATATTTTACGGTAATGTGTTAATAATTTCACACATAAGTCGCTCCTGAGTATAAGTCGCACCTACGGCCAAACTATGAAAAAAACTGCGACTCATAGTCCGAAAAATACGGTATATACTGTAAAAATGATTGATTGATATATATATATATATATATATATATATATATATATATATATATATATACATACACACACACATATAATATATATATATATATATATATATATATATATATATATATATATATATATATATATATATATATATATATATATATATATATATAGTGTGTGTGTGAGTGAGTGAGTGTGTGTGTGTGTGTAATAGTGTCTTCAAAGTGTGCATTTTTTTGGGTTGGAACCACTTATTCAGTGCACATCCTGCCCATGCAACACATTTAAAAATATATATATATTATCATCTTTATGCACAGTAATTGTTTTTATGGGGAACTATGCTTCACAATACATTTTTTTCAATTCACGAACCATGTTTAAAACCCACTTAACTTCGTAAATCTAAGGTTCCACTGTAGGTGTTATTGTTACTCAGACATGTTGCTTAATCCAGAATATGTCCTTGACATTTGGAAGAGAGTGGAATTTAGTGGCTTCTGCTGAAAATTACACCAGGACAGATTATTCCAGATACATTTGAAAATAGGATCATTTCCCCATGAGACCAAAAATTATTTAGCCACATACATTGAATGGCTATACTTTACCACTGTGAAATTAATACCGTGTATGAATATTGACTCTCAGCCAGTAAAAACTCAAGTTTAGAGAGTTGCCAAATTTGAAGCGATGTTGACTTTTTTAGATCACTCGTTTAGGGAGAATGTCACAGAGGAGTATCACTTGGTTTCCCCAAGCAAAGGAAATCATATACTTATGTTTGCCATTTAAAGAGAGGCTTACTTACTTTTAATATTTTTTTTCTGTCAGACAAAGAGTTTAAAACACTAATTTGTACATTTCATTTGATTTAAATGTGTCCATGCTAAAGGACTATCAGATACACTTTTTGACAGAGATGCAACAGCGCCATTAAAAACATATATGATTGAGACACCAATGTTTACATACTGTTTTGTGAACAGAACTTATATACAGGACAGTATGCATGTAAATATATGTACATGCATAGGTAATAATTATTAGGCTAAGATCTTGTCCTGATGAAGATCTGAGCAGGAGGTGTGTGTTGCACAGGGACATGTCAGTTAACTGTTTTTGACATATTGTTTCAGAAAAAATGGATATGTTGACACAATGTTAGAATTGTCAATTTGTTGGGTTTGGTTAAAAATTGATGCAAGACTGACTTGGAGAAACATACTCTTAGGGCACCAGGGGGCACAAACTATTGACATTTCGAGCGTTAATCAGTTATAAGTAGAGATGTCCGATAATGGCTTGTTTGCCGATATCCGATATTGTCCAACTCTTAATTACCGATTCCGATATCAACCGATACCGATATATACAGTCGTGGAATTAACACGATATTATCCCTACTTTTGTTGTGGTGCCCCGCTGGATGCATTAAACAATGTAACTTTACCATGAATTGATTAACGTGGACCCCCGATTTAAACAAGTTGAAAAATGTATTCGGGTGTTACCATTTAGTGGTCAATTGTACGGAATATGTACTGTACTGTGCAATCTACTAATACAAGTTTCAATCAATTAATCAAAAACAATGTTTTCCAAAATAAGAAAACAACTTCAACTCCAGTTCTGGAAAAAAAATGCCAACATGGCACTGGCATATTTGTTATTGAAGTCACAAAGTGCTTTTTTTTTTTAACATGCCTCAAAACAGCTTGGCATTTGGGACATGCTCTCCCTGAGATAATCCTGATACCCATTACAACTATAGGAAATACTATACTTTGACTTTCACAAAGTGCATTATTTTTTTTAAACATGCCTCAAAACAACAGCTCCAAAAACAATGAAGGCACACAGCTTCAGTCCAGAGTATACTAGAGCATACTTGCCAACCTTGAGACCTCCGAATTCGGGAGATGAGGAGGGCGGGGTTGAGGTGTGTGTGGAGGGGGGTGTGTGGGGGGGGTATATTGTAGCATCCCGGAAGAGTTAGTGCTGCAAGGGGTTCTGGGTATTTGTTCTGTTGTGTTTATGTTGTGTTACGGTGCGGATGTTCTCCCAAAATGTGTTTTTCATTCTTGTTTGGTGTGGGTTCACAGTGTGGCGTATATTTGTAACAGTGTTAAAGTTGTTTATACGGACACCCTCCAGCCGTAGATATTAAGTGACTGGCCGGCACGCAAAGGCAGTGCCTCTAAGGTTTATTGACGCTCTGTACATCTCCCTACGTCCGTGTACACAGCAGCGTTTTAAAAAGTCATAGATTTCACTTTTTGAAACCGATACCGATAATTTCCGATATTACATTTTAAAGCATTTATCGGCCGATAATATCGGCAGTCCGATATTATCGGACATCCCTAGTTATTAGTGATTAAATATGATTATTATATCAATTATATTAAATAAAATTTATTAACCTGAGACTAGAGAATAGGGTACCTAAGTTAATGTGGCCTTATGGTGAATAACTGAAATAATAACCACCATTTTTAAACGTAATACATGAAAGTAAACACATTTTAGAGGTTGATTCATAGCAGAGTGTAAGCAATCTAATCACCAATATTTACTTTTCAAATGTAATTTTCAGTGGAATGACATGCTGCCGTGGACAAGAAAATACCTTACATAAAATAAATGTTCATACTCCCAACAGTACATGCAGTAAAACCAAAGACTGATGAATACACAAATAAAGAAAAAAGTACACTTGGCAATTTAAATATTTGAAGTAATTTTGATTGAACAATACTGTGGAAGTTGATTCCTAGCAGTTCCACTGTAGACACGGCACAAGAGCCAAGCGTGCAGTTTTTAACAAAGGTTTTAATGTACATAGGTTTTATCAAAAGTCTTTCTCCCCCAGAACGTGACTTTTCAGTCACGTCCGTATCCTCTCTCCCCTCCTGCTCCCGGCCGCTTACTGTTAAAGACAACAGATGATTAGATTAACACGTACCACCTGTGAAATCTAATCACCTGCCAGCTGTGTCTCGCCGTCAGCACTGCCATGCCCCCGTCTGATGGTGCTCTGTTCTCAGCACCATGGACAGAGGCGGTGACCTTTGCTCCTGCAGGCAGCGCTGGCCATATCTTCCTCCACAAATACATACAAGTACACCTCAATATATTAGACATTTCCGTGATGCATGTTTTAAAGGTCAACGGCACTTTTTGGGGGGAATTTGAACTTTTGTTCAAAATCATTATGACATGACGACGGATGTATTTAAAAAAAAAAAGAGCATTCTAACTCGCAGATAAACGTAAATAAAAGTTCCCCTTACAGCGGAGCCAATGGGAGGTCCTCTATTCCGCCCATAAAACCCAATAAAAAATAAAAAGCATCCAAAAAGCGCCAACAATACTCAATTTACATTTTATGACTTGAATATGAACCAAGTATTAGTGATATTGTTATTATAAGCGCTACCGCAGGCCAACTATTTATGCCGCCGTGATCACGAGCTTGTGTGCTTATGTTGACATCATTAAGTGGTAATGCTAATGAAAGTTTATTGTAGATCATAAATCATGCCTATCACCTGGATAGGAGAAGGACGAGGATGCAATACGACATGTTGGTACACTTTGACAGCCAATTTAGACCCGGAATGGCGAGAATGACACCCAAAGACACTTGGTTCCACCCCCCTTTTCTTTGCGAGGATGATGGGTCATTCTTCATCTAAAACGGGAATATAACAAGATTATATCAGTCAGCATCCGAATGACAGCAGACATTACACAGTAAGTGGTGTTTTATTATGTTTGTTGGCTGTCATCAAGTCTGCAGTGAGTAATCAGTAGAAGAAAAAAAGTAGACGATGGGATGCGTTTTTTTTAATTAATGCGCAGCATATGCTTAAAATGATATAATATGTAAATCCAAAAAATTATGATAAATGTGCCTCATACAAAACTACATATACACTTTCAGCATGTATATAAAACCTTAATGGAAGTTGTTGGATGTGTTTTAAGTGCTTTTATAGGCAGAATAGAGCGACTCCCATAGGCTCCATTGTAAGCGGATTTTGATTGCATTTATTTAATATTTAGAATGCATTAAAAAAAATTCTAACATAAGTATTGTGAGTAGAGATGTCCAATAATGGCTTTTTTGCCGATATCCAATATTCTGATATTGTCCAACTCTTAATTACCGATTCCGATATCAACCGATACCGATATATACAGTCGTGGAATTAACACATTATTATGCCTAATTTTGTTGTGATGCCCCGCTGGATGCATTAAACAATGTAACAAGGTTTTCCAAAATAAATCAACTCAAGTTATGGAGTTGGGGGGGTGTATATTGTAGCATCCCGGAAGAGTTAGTGCTGCAAGGGGTTCTGGATATTTGTTCTGTTGTGTTTATGTTGTGTTACGATGTGGATGTTCTCCCGAAATGTGTTTATCATTCTTGTTTGGTGTGGGTGCACAGTGTGGCGCATATTTGTAACTGTGTTAAAGTTGTTTATACGGTCACCCTCAGTGTGACCTGTATGGCTGTTGACCAAGTATGCGTTGCATTCACTTGTGTGTGTGAAAAGCCGTAGATATTATGTGATTGGGCCGGCACGCAAAGACAGTGCCTTTAAAGTTTATTGGCGCTCTGTACTTCTCCTTACGTCCGTGTACCACTCCGTACAGCGGCGTTATGAAAAGTCCAAAATTTTACTTTTTGAAACAGATACTGAGAATTTCCGATATTACATTTTAAAGCATTTATCAGCCGATAATATCGGCAGTCCGATATTCCAATCAATCCAATCCACTTTATTTATATAGCACATTTACACAACAAGAATGTTTCCAAAGTGCTGCACAGCCATGTTAAAAACAATATTATGCTACACCAATGACTGAATAAAACAAAGAATAAATGAATAGAAAACCAATAAAGAGACAATATAAAAAATAAATATGATTAAAAACGATTTTAAAGGGTAAAACCAATTAAAACAGTAAAATAGACATCATATAAAAAAACCCACAGAGGACAACAGAGGACAGAAGACCACACAACTCACGTAGTGTTAAAAGCCAAAGAATAAAAGTGGGTCTTAAGACGAGACTTAAAACACTCCACTGTGGAAGCAGTTTGAACATGGAGGGGCAGAGTGTTCCAGAGTTTAGGGCCGACCACAGAGAAGGCCTTGTCTCCCCTGGATTTAAGTCTGGTCTTGGGCACCACGAGCTGGAGCTGGCTCTCGGACCTCAAAGCACGCGCAGGAGTGTAAATTTGGATGAGGTCCGAGATATACTGAGGTGCCAGTCCATGTAAAGCTTTAAAAACAAACAGCAAGGTTTTAAAATCAATTCTAAAATGAACAGGGAGCCAGTGCAAACTCAAAATAATTGGGGTTATATGCTGGCGTTTCCTGGCCCCTGTTAAAAGTCGCGTTCTGGACTAACTGCAACCGGGAGAGAGCTTTTTGGCTAATGCCAGCATAAAGTGCATTGCAGTAGTCCAGGCGACTTGAAATAAAAGCATGCACGACTTGTTCAAAAAGGTTAAAAGATAAAAATGGTTTTACCTTTGCTAAAAGACAAAGATGATAAAAACACGATTTTAAAACGCCATTGACTTGTTTGTGAAATTTAAAATCGCTGTCTATAGTGACGCCAAGGCTGGTGACTTTGGGACGCACATAATTTTGCAATGGTCCCAAGTCAGATATTATCGGACATCTCTACTCATAACTGCTACTAGTGATTGTTCCCTTAAAAAAGTAAAACAAGAAGATAAAACTCAATAATAAACCAATGTTTTGAAAGTCTCTTTGTAAGGAATGGCTCCTCAAGTTCAGGCTCCCTTCAAAGAGCCATGACTCTCATCTCTACAAGAAACTTTCTGCATGCTCTGACAGTCATGATGGAATGTAATACATTTCATATCTCAGTTGACATTGACCTAACCTGACTCTCGCCAGATCCTTGTCGTTCGCCGAGCTCCACACAAAGGTCTGGGCTCGAAGGCATTGCAAACTCCTTCCAGATAGCAAATAATAATGAACCAATCAGGATCGCCGGGCGGGATTTCATAGATGTGACGTAGCGCCGAAGCGCCTGTTTGATTCAAACAACAATGGCGGCACGACGTGTGCTGACATTGATTCTGCTATTGCAACTGTTTTGTCAAATCTATTGAATATTAATTATTTAAAAAGGTGAACAGAGAACGGTTTTGAAGGCATTTATTGGTGGCGAGGATGTTTTGGCTCTTCTTCCGACCGGGTTTGGATTTCCCAGCGTCGCTCTCATCAGCGGGTTGACTTCGATGTGAGTGGTTGAAGTAGCACGTCATTCAAGATAACGAACAAGTGGTGTATCCAATCACATACAATTATTTTTTTTTACAAGGACCCACCTTCTGAAATACATCTCCTATTGAGAAGTCCCAGATCATTGTGTGGAGCTCAGCGAACTACAAGGGTCTGGCGAGAGTCAGGTTAACATTGACCTACATTGTTTTCACAAGATAGCAGAGCAAAACATTGTCTGCTTATTGTACCTTTACAGGAGCCACAGTATGTCTAGTCAGCTCATCTAGGCTATCTGCTTTACTCTATCAAATTGCCCAGGTTTTCCTTTGCAATCAGGCAACCATCAATTAAATATTAACGGGCCATGCGTCTACCAAACAGCAAAGTAAACAATGATTTAGTTTTGTTATCGCCCTATGAGGACAGCTTTTCCTTTTTAATTCTAAATGTTCATCCATTCGTCCATCTTCTTCCGCTTATCCGAGGTCGGGTCACGGGGGCAGCAGCCTAAGCAAGGAAGCCCAGACTTTCCTCTCCCCAGCCACTTTGTCCAGCTCTTCCTGGGGGATCCCAAGGCTTTCCCAGGCCAGCCGGGAGACATAGTCTTCCGAACGTGTCCTGGGTCTTCCCCGTGGCCTCCTACCGGTCGGACATGCCCGGGTGGCATCCTGACCAGATGCCCGAACCACCTCATCTGGCTCCTTTCGATGTGGAGGAGCAACGGCTTTACTTTGACCTCCTCCCGGATGGCAGAGCTTCTCACCCTATCTCTAAGGGAGAGACCCGCCACCCGGCGGAGGGAACTCATTTCGGCCGCTTGCACCCGTGATCTTGTCCTTTCGGTCATAACCCAAAGCTCATGACCATAGGTGAGGATGGGAACGTAGATCGACCGGTAAATTAAGAGCTTTGCCTTCCGGCTCAGCTCCTTCTTCACCACAATGGATCGATACAGCGTCCGCATTACTGAAGACGCCGCACCGATCCGCCTGTCGATCTCACGATCCACTCTTCCCTCACTCGTGAACAAGACTCCGAGGTACTTGGAACTCCTCCACTTGGGGCAAGATCTCCTCCCCAACCTGGAGATGGCACTCCACCCTTTTCCAGGCGAGAACCATGGACTCGGACTTGGAGGTGCTGCTTCTCATCCCAGTCGCTTCACACTTGGCTGCGAACCGATCCAGTGAGAGCTGAAGATCCTGGCCAGATGAAGCCATCAGGACCACATCATCTGCAAAAAGCAGATACCTAATCCTGCAGCCACCAAACCAGAGCCCCTCAACGCCCTGACTGCGCCTACAAATTCTGTCCATAAAAGTTATGAACAGAATCGGTGACAAAGGGCAGCCTTGGCGGAGTCCAACCCTCACTGGAAACGTGTCCGACTTACTGCCGGCAATGCGGACTAAGCTCTGACACTGATAGTACAGGGAGCGGACCGCCACAATCTTAATGTTGAATGTATTTATTTTATTGTTTATTTGAAAGGTACTTTGCACAATACTTATATTGCACAGACGAGGGGCCTAATGCAATTAGAATTAAAATAGATGTAGGCTCAAATTCAGAAAACTATATACGCCTGTAAAAATTCAGATGTATTAAAGTGTGCGCACGGACAAATCCAAGCACTTTTCTTTGTTACATCGCAATCAAGGTGGAAATGACCACAGGAGTTGGCTTGACATAGCACGCCCAATCATATTGAAAGTAGCCATGTGCTTAAGCGCTGCACGTTGTGGCCAATCACAAGTCAGTGGGAGGGGCTTCTTTCTTGTGTTTGAAACAATCGCCAGGGGGTTGAAATTGCTGTGTGCTATGGTTGCGCATCGGGAAGAAGGTGAGGAAGAAAACGGATGTACATCGCCAAAACAGAGTGATCATAGTCGCTGCAACTGGATATAGGCCGAGCACATTTCCAATGTCAACTTTAGTCTTGAATAAGAGCGTACGCTAGGTTTTTGTGCATAAGCAAGCTTTTTACATGAGGCCCCAGGTATACAACTACTAGTGATGTCCAGATACCAATATTTTAGTACCGGTACCAAAGGGTATTTCGATAATTTTCTAAATAAGGGGGACCACAAAAAAAATTGCATTATTGGCTTTATTTTAACAAAAAAATCTTACGGTACATTAAACATATGTTTATTATTGAAATCGAAGAACAATTTTGTCCTTAAATAAAATAGTGAACATACAAGACAACTTGTCTTTTAGTAGTAAGTAAACAAACAAAGACTCCTAATTAGTCTGCTGACATATGCAGTAACATTTTGTGTCATTTATCATTCTTTTTTGTCAACATTATGAGGGACAAGCTGTAAAAACGGATTATTAATCCACTCTTTCATTTACTGTTAATATCTGGTTACTTTATCTTTTAACATGTTCTATCTACACTTCTGTTAAAATGTAATAATCATTTATTATTCTGTTGTTGGAAACTTTACATTAGTTTTGGATGATACCACATATTTAGGTATCGATCCGATACCAAGTCGTTACAGGATCATACATTGGTCATATTCAAAGTCCTCATGTGTCCAGGGACGTATTTCCTGAGTTTATAAACATAATATGAACAAAAGATTTTGTGACGATAAAAAATATTGATGTAATCATAGTAGTATCGACTACATACGCTAATGACTTGGTATCATTACAGTGGATGTCAGGTGTTGATCCACCCATGGCATTTGTTTACATTCAGGGTGCTAACTTGCTGTTAGCGGTTAGCAATCGTATCCTCCTACGGTGTGTAGGGAAGCATGTTTAGCTATTCCTCGTCCTGCAGGGATGATACTTGTAAGAAACTTACTTTATTTGTCACCATGGAGGCGAGGATTAGTGATTTAGAAGTAGCTAAAACACTGCCGACTGCGAATGGACGTTCGCCGCTAGCTAGCTAGCCATGTCTTAAAGCACCTCTTCCTAAAGAGTGTTTCAGTGTTATAACTTCACCTTTATCGTTAGTTCTTAAGCCAAAATGCGTCCGTTCTCCCTTTTCTGTCTACACACTGTGTCTGCTTGTAAGTACTCCGTGATTGTGCGCTGCCGAATATGCTCCTCTGCTCGCAAAACCAGCAATGACACGACGTGACGACGTGCCGTCCTGCCCGGGAACCGGTACTTTTCAAACAGAGTATAGTATCGTTTTTGTTTCATTAGTACTGCGATACTATAGTAGTACCGGTATACCATACAACACTAACAGCTATTAGCTAATTTTCATCTGTTGGCAATGGGATAGCAGTTAAAAAAAACACATTTACTAATGAAATCTAAAATACAGATGAAAAAAACACCAATAACAGAGCACCAGCAGAAAGTTTAGAACAACCGTCCAATAAGTGCATTATACAGACAAAACTAGGGACTACAAACATGACAATCCTTCAACTATTTCTTTATGTAAAGTGTTGTAAAATGCTACCGTCTTGAAAGGTTAACGGTAAAACATTTCACATTCCTGCTCTTCTAAATGAAAAGCAGTTTTGGCCAAAAGCTGTGGATTGAAAATTGACATGACAGTGTCCTCTAGAGGAGGCTCTGGTAGATTTGCACTTTTAACTCTCTTATAATGATGTTTTTGTCATATGTTGAGTGCCGGTAATACAGACTTTGAAGTGGCTGTAAAGTTGTGTTACTTGAATGAGCCCAGGTTGTCAAGAACTATTTAAAAATATCATTGCACGCATATAGAGCTTGGCATTTGTACCCATCTGATGGCTAATGGATCTAAACTGAGCAAGACTGAAATTAACATGTTTATAAACTTTGGAAATATGCTTCTTGAAAGACAAAGTACTGTCCAACACTACCCCTAAATATTTGATAAATTCTACTTCTCATATTTTTTCCGCTAACAATAATATACAGTCGTGGTCAAAAGTTTACGTACACTTGTAGATAATGTGTACGTAAATAATGTCATGGCTGTCTTGAGTTTCGAATAATAACTCTTATTTTTTTGTGATAGAATGATTGGAGCACATACTTGTTGGTCACAAAAAACATTCATGAAGTTTGGTTCTTTTATGAATTTATTATGGGTCTACTGAAAATGTGAGCAAATCTCATACTTGCCAACCCTCCCGTTTTTAGCGGGAGAATCCCGATATTCAGCGCCTCTCCCGACAACCTCCTGACAGATTTTCTCCCGACAAACTCCCGGTATTCAGCCGGAGCTGGAGGCCACGCCCCCCCCCAAAAAAAGGCTGCCGCAGCTGCGATTGGGCCTGACCAGCCTCCGGGTACAAGTACTAGAGTACCAATTGCTTGCCAGGGAAGATCTTCCCCACGAAGCAAGGATTGACCGGTTTTAGTTTAGTCTTTATTTGAAGGGACAATGTACAGAAACATTAAGCTCAAAGACAGATATGTTCTGTACCAGATTATAGCTAAATAGCTCATTTCCATCTGCAGTCCCTGGCTACCTAAATTAAAGGGATACAAAAATCATGCAATAAAACTATGACAATAAAATCATACACAAGTATTAAGAAAAAAGTCATAAAATGCCCTTTCATGGACACATACTTAATATACAATACAACCACACCTCATTTACATCATCACACAAAGACAATACATGCTTTTGTTCACATCTGTCATCATTTGTAAAAACAACCATGATTTTAACACACACCACCTCACAATTTACAATAAAAAATGCTCTCATGGATAAATATAATACACATTAGGTTGATGTGTCAAACATAATGCCCATCTTAGTGACCGTGTGAGCAGCTTTGATTGCTCCAAAGCCACTTTTTAACTTCAATTGTGAATGAAGAGTAATCTGTTAGACTTTTCAAGTTTGTTGTGAGGTCGTTCCATTCCTTTATGGCTTTATATGAAAAGGCTGATTGTGCAAAAGAGGTTTTACATCTGGGTACGCTACGCTGCCCCCTGGTGGAGGCTCGTGTGTTTCTAGTTGTCACAGCAGATGTAAACTGGACAAAGTTTTGGGCCATGCTAGGGAGAGATGGAAGAATCCACACTCTCGTGCATTTGATGAAAGCACTTTTGTGCGTGCCACACAGCAATGCATCATCAGAGAGGGTGTTCAGCATGGTTAGAAAAATAGTGACAGAGAATAGAAAGAGGATGGCCAATTCAACCCTTAACAAAGCATTGTACTTTCAAGTACAACAATGAGTAGATGAGTGTTGTGTGTGTGTGTGTATATGTGTAAATAAATGAACACTAAAATTCAAGTATTTCTTTTATTTATATATATATAATATAATAAAATAATATATATATATATATATATATATATATATATAGCTAGAATTCACTGAAAGTCAAGTATTTATGTATATATATATATATATATATATATATGAAATACTTGAGTTGGTGAATTCTAGCTGTAAATATACTCTCCTCTTAACCACCCTACCCGACCAAGCCCCCCCCCCCCACCTCCCGATATTGGAGGTCTCAAGGTTGGCAAGTATGGCAAATCTGCTGGGTCAAAAGTATACATACAGCAATGTTAATATTTGGTTACATGTCCCTTGGCAAGTTTCACTGCAATAAGGCACTTTTGGTAGACCATCCACAAGCTTCTGGCAAGCTTCTGGTTGAATTTTTGACCACTCCTCTTGACAAAATTGGTGCAATTCAGCTTAATGTGTTGGTTTTCTGACATGGACTTGTTTCTTCAGCATTGTCCACACGTTTAAGTCAGGACTTTGGGAAGGCCATTGTAAAACCTTCATTTTAGCCTGATTTAGCCATTCCTTTACCATTTGTGCCGTGTGTTTGGGGTCATTGTCCTGTTGGAACACCCAACTGTGCCCAAGACCCAACCTCCGGGCTGATGATTTTAGGTTGTCCTGAAAAATTTGGAGGTAATCCTCCTTTTTCATTGTTCCATTTACTCTCTGTAAAGCACCAGTTCCATTGGCAGCCAAACAGGCCCAGAGCATAATACTACCACCACCATGCTTGACGGTCAGCATGGTGTTCCTGGGATTAAAGGCCTCACCTTTTGTCCTCCAAACATATTGCTGGGTATTGTAGTCAAACAGCTCAATTTTTATTTACGAATATACTAATAGTTTTATTAAGATTCACTGTTAGACATAACTGCATCATCCATACTGTTCTTTTTTCCATTCCACTCTTCAATACAGATGCAGCTTTCTGTTTTGATATGGCATGGACATAACAGCACCATCTGCGCACATTTGAGTGCTAACTTCTGAACAGATGTAAATATGATCATTAATATATAAACTAAACAACATTGGGCTCAAGATTTATCCTTGGGCTAGTCCTACTGTGGTGTCTAAATTGGGGGAGGACATGGTGCTCTTGATTCTTGTATTGTCATTTCTGATTTTCAAATGGGATTTCAATCATTTCAGTATACAGTGGCGGCCCGTGCGTTTCCCACCTAGGCCTTCAGTGATGTCCTCCTTTGACTTCAATAAATACCTCTCAAAATACCATAATCTATGTCACCACATGACCACGGCTGGATAAATACTATAGAGAAACACACTTGCGTACTACTGGGCAATGAATCACCTCAACAGTTTACAAAACGAGGCTATTTTTTTGCACATTTATAAATCAATAAACCGGCATTAGTAATTAAAACATCTTACTTGGTGTGGTCAAAATTAAAATAATTGTAAAAAACAACAACATATTAAACGTGGAAAAATAAAGAAATACAATATATAAACTCACAATTTGTAGAACCCATGTGACGCCGTATAAGCCAGTGATACCGCTCAACGTTGGTTGATTTGATTGGAAGTGGCGGGCAAACCAGCTTAGCTAGCTTCCAGGGTCGGCCGACTTCGACTCACAAGATCTAGTTTCTCCTTAAATATCCTTCTTGAAAATGGATTTACAAATGTATATCTGCCACCTAATCAACAATTTGCTCTCGTTCATTGTGGGTTAAAAAAATTATGTATGGCGCCGGTGCTACTTCCTGCTTTCGCAAATAACAACTGTGATTGAATACTCCCTTAGGAGTGACAAGTGAGTATCCAATCACAGTCACGTTTGATGTAAGGCTACACCTAGCTGGGCTACTGTCAACAACTCCTGATCTGATTGGCTGTCGCAACTGTCTATCAACTGAATGTCCTCCATTCCTTTACACTGCACAGCCGCCACAAAAGTTGATTCTAAAGGCCTCCGGCAGAATTCACACAGCGCCAGCAACAAGCTCGCTGAATTCTGATTGGTTAAAAGCTCTAAAGTAAAAACAAGCAACACGAGAGCCTAATATGACATAAGAGAATATGATGAATACTTTAATATATTGATTGAAAGTAAATTAAAAATAACATTTATGATCATGGAGGAGGTGAGGATGGACTCGATGATGGCTGAGTAAAACTGCACCAGCATCTCGGGCGGCAACTTAAGTTTCCTCAGCTGCCTCAGTAAGTAAATCCCGTTTCGTGTTGTTGTCGAAGCTAGCTTATCTCTCACCGTAGTTTGTTTTTACGACTAATACAGAAGCACGCCGATGTGTTACTACGCTCGAAAGAGTGTTCGGTCTTACAATAACATTGTCGCTAAAGCTTGGTTGTAATACAGGTTACGTAACGTAAATGTAGTAAATGTAGTAATGTATTGGTGACGGTTTTTGAATGCATTTTTAAAAAGTGATTTAGAGGTAGAATTGATTACGCTGCATTGCTAGCAACCTAGAACGAGCCCTATTGTACATGTTAGACTGCAAAGTACAACAACTTTAGTCTTCTTGTCTCTCATGAGGATTGTGAACGATAGACAAAATTCCCCACAAAGTGCAGTTCCCCTTTAAATCATAGCTGCCTAACAAAGTAACAGAGTGCCATTTCTGTTGAGTGATGTCACCTAAAGCCAAATGGTACTGGATTTAGGGGGTGGTCTCCATCATGTCAACAATCCATTAATTGTAAGGGTGTAACGGTACGTGTATTTGTATTGAACCGTTTCGGTACGGGGGGTTCGGTTCGGAACGGAGGTGCACCGAACGAGTTTCCACACGGACATTTTAAGTAGCGCACCGCACGTTGTGTAAACAATGCACACCGAGGCACAACACACGGCATGCTAGCAATAACCGGGCTACTACAAAATGCAATAAGCCAGAGCTGGAAGACCCTCCTGCCTTGTTAAGATCTCCAGTTTGGGAACATTTCGGCTTTGCGGTGCGATACAACAATGGATAACATCGCTTCAACGAAGATAAAGACGAGCGTCGTGCAAACACCGCATTCAAGCAGCCTCTCCTCGGCGAGTCAGGCAGGGCTAAAGCAATAACAAATGCCGTTGGTTTTTATAGCAGCAGATTTAAGACCATATTGCATTAAAAACTAGATTTTGACCCACTTCTATGGTGCAAGAACAATGAGCCCATATATCCTCTTTCTGCCAAGTTAGCCAGGCACTACCTCGCCATACCTGCTAGCTCCGTGCCCAGCGAAAGGGTATTTTCCACAGCTGGAGACATTTTAACTGCAAGCAGGTCTGCTCTTTCTGCAGACAATGTGGATAAACTGATTTTTGATCTGGCAAAAAACATGACAATTGAGTGAAAGTCACCAGGGTTAAAGGCTGGGGGGGGGGGGGGGGGGGGGGGAGAAAAGTTAATCTGAGGGTGAGTTGACTTGAAACTGTTTAATGTTTCACTTTTTGTATGTAGAAGAAAAGTTTTGTCATTTTATTTAATCTGAGTAACAACTGATCGGTAGGTTGGAGTTCAAATCCCAGCCGAGTCATACCAAAGACTATAAAAATGGGACCCATTACCTCCCTGCGTGGCACTCAGCATCAAGGGTTGGAATTGGGGGTTAAATCACCAAAAATGATTCCCGGGCGCGGCGCCGCTGCTGCCCACTGCTCCCCAAGGGGATGGGTCAAATGCAGAGGACAAATTTCACCACACCTAGTGTGTGTGTGACAATTGGGGGTTACCCACATATGCGGTCCTCTCCAAGGTTTCTCATAGTCATTCACATCGACGTCCCACTGGGGTGAGTTTTCCTTGCCCTTATGTGGGCTCTGTACCGAGGATGTCGTTGTGGCTTGTGCAGCCCTTTGAGACACTTGTGATTTAGGGCTATATAAATAAACATTCATTGATTGATTGATATGTTATTGTTTTGCTTAGCATTCATGAATGCCTGCTGTTGCACTGATTAGCCTGGTGGTGGCTCACATCCATCACACACAGAACTATTTTAAAGCAATGTTAAAAGGATAAAGCCATTGTTTACAAATGTAGGTAAATAAATAACCAGAAAATGTATATTGTGTTGTTTTCTTACTGTACCGAAAATTAACCGAACCTTGACTTCTAAACCGAGGTACATACCGAACTGACATTTTTGTGTACCGTTACACCCTTAATTAATTGGTTAGCTACAACACTTTCTTCTACCTTAAATTGTATTAGTAGAATGCTCATTGGTCAGTAAATGGCTAATTCAGCCTGTACGCCTCCTTTATGCAATGGTGAAATAACTGTGTGTTCTAAATAATCAAGAAAGAATGGTTCTTTCAAAGATCTATGTATTAACTGTGAGGTTGATCCACACAAAGTGGTAGCATTTCTTTTAACTGTACAAGAGTCAAGCCAAAAGATACAGTATCTTGTGTCTTTGAATTCTTAAGTCCTTTTGAAATTCTGAAGGACTTCCTCCTCTGTTACTATACTGACTGTAGGTGCAAAACTGATTTGTTATGGAAAAACTATTTATATTTGTATTTCTATTATTTCCGCCAGTTCTTGTACAGATATTTTAAAATAAAAATTCAAAGCATTTGCTACTACTGTTTCATCCTGCGTTAGCACCTAATTTTATGTTAATCTCATATTCTTTAGTACACTTTTCTTTACGAGAAATTCAATACATGGTTTCATAACAAATGATTATTTATTTTAGCCCGTGTAAATAAATCCATAAATAATTAGCCATAGCAGCTCTGGGGTTTTAAACTATTATGATAATCTTTAAATAGATACATATCATTATCAATACCAGATTTCAAAGTAAATAGAGGATGTGGAGATGCATCTAGGTTAAAGCGCCCCAGTTTTACACAATTATAAAATTAATCAAACTGCCAACAAACCGTATCTCAAGTGACTGTGTGATTGACAGTTTTGAAGTTACTTTGGAGGCCAACCCAGTCAGATGGCTGACTTCAATTAGAAAACTGTGCCAGAGGAGGAAATGTGGCATCTCCCAACTTAATACAAATGAAAGAGCAGTTGGCAATAACATGGAGGGATATCAAGTGGCTCTTGCACCCTCTAACCAAGTGATTGAATCAATTCTTGATATGGAAGAATGAGTAATGATGAACAGAAAGTCTTTGCACAGTATTTCCCTAAATGGGGAAATGTAAATCTGAGATCAATGTGAAATTATAATGAACTTGCATACAGTAAGAGTCTGCATCATTGGATTGAAATATGATGATTGGCTGTAAGATACAAACAATAGCCTGAATGTCCTCAAATGACCTTGATTATCTGTTCTATTCCACTTTCCAACTAATACATCTGACCATAGATTGGTTGACAAGTGGCTTTTCCTGGGAGAATGAGTGCTGCGACCCTGGGAGAAGGGTGATTGCTCTGTCTCAATTCACCCATGGTCGGTTTAAGGCTTATTACACAGTAATCTCTTGAAGTTTCATCCTTCCTGGAAAAGCCTTGCCAGCATTTTTAGCAGAAAAACCACATAAAATTGGAGAGGAAGTTAGAGGCGCGTTTACCCACAATTTATTCAGTTATTTCACAGCAGGTAAAATCTGAAATCATGTCAAGGAGCTTTCAGTTTATCAAGCAGAATCTTGACAGATATATTGGCCAGTGGTGTGGTTCTATGTGCACATTGTTTGTGTGTGTTCTTGTGTGTTTGTGCAGAAACAAGAGACTGAATTCCAGTCATAATATCCTAAAATATACTGAGCCCAACAATACAGTTGTAGTTTGTCAAAAGAGACAAACAATAGGCATTTGTGATTATCACTTACCAGGTATCAAACTATAACCACGCTTTCCCCCACACATTATTTCAGACGAGCAGATTCTCTGCAAACACATTTCGTTGTGGTAAATTACCGTATGGATTTATGGACTGTATATTAGGTGTCAGAATTTTAATGAGAGGATTCCTATACATTTAGAAATCTGATGCATTTTATGATTATTTAGGCTTTTTCTTTATATAATAACTGGTGTTTATTCCTGAGACAAACATTGGATATCATGGCATTCAGAAATATGGATACATTGTTACCTGACTGCATGAAGTTCTCAGTAAACTGTCAACTGTCGCTGTGTTATCAGTTTATTCATGCATTTTATAAAGTGTGTTACTATTTCATGGGTTGTTGTCACTATATATTAATGTTAAGATTTCCTTTGCATATTGTTTTGTCAAACATTAAATCTACAAAACCCCAAACCAGTTAAGTTGGCACGTTGTGTATTTCGTAAATAAAAACAGAATACAATAATTTGCAAATCCTTTTCAACTTATATTCAACTGAATAGACTGAAAAGACAAGATATTTAATGTTAATGAAACACATTTTTTTTTGCAAATAATCATTAACTTATAACTGAATGGCAGCAACACATTGCAAAAAAGTTGGCACAGGGGCATGTTCACCACTGTGTTACATGGCCTTTCCTTTTAACAACTTTCCGTAAACGTTTGGGAACTGAGGAGACCAATTTTTGAAGCTTTTCAGGTGGAATTCTTTCCCATTTTTGCTTGATGTACAGTTTAATTTGTTCAACAGTCCGGGGGTCTCCATTGTGGTATTTTAGGCTTCATATTGCGCCACACATTTTCAATAGGAGCCAGGTCTGGACTACAGGCAGGCTAGTCTAGTACCCGCACTCTTTTACTATGAAGCCACGCTGTTGTAACACGTGCAGAATGTGGCTTGGCATTGTCTTACTGAAATAAGCAGGGGCGTCCATGATAACGTTGCTTGGATGGCAACATATGTTGCTCCAAAACCTGTATGTACCTATCAGCATTAATGGTGCCTTCACAGGTGTGTAAGTTACCCATGTCTTGGGCACCAATCCACCCCCATACCATCACAGATGCTGGCTTTTGAACTTTGCGCCTATAACAATCCGGATGTTTCTTTCCCTCTTTGTTCCGGAGGACACAACGTCCACAGTTTCCAAAAACAATTTGAAATGTGGACTTGTCAGACCACAGAACACTTTTACACTTTGCATCAGTCCATCTCAGATGAGCTTGGGCCCAGCGAAGCTGGCGGCGTTTCTGGGTGTTGTTGATAAAAATTGTTTGCTTTGCATAGTAGAGTTTTAACTTGCACCTACAGATGTAGCGACAAACTGTAGTTACTGACGGTGGTTTTCTGAAGTGTTCCTGAGCCCATGTGGTGATATCCTTTACACACTGACGTCGCTTGTTGATGCAATACAGCCTGAGGGATCGAAGGTCACGGGCTTAGCTGCTTACGTGCAGTGATTTCTCCAGATTCTCTGAACCCTTTGATGATATTACGGACCGTAGATGGTGAAATCCCTAAATTCCTTGCAATAGCTGGTTGAGAAAGGTGTTTCTGTAACTGTTCAACAATTTTGCTTTCTCATCCTTTTTTGGTAACTTTTTTTTTTTTATGTGACTACTTTTTCTGGCTTCACGTCACATTTTTCAGTTACCCTTTTTTCCCAAGCAGTATTGCCTCGCTTTTTGTTGGTAGACTATTTACTGTTTATTCCTCATTTTTGCTTCTGTTGTACTTTGTATCTTTTATCAAGCCTTATGCTTCGCTTTTTGTTATACTTTGTGTTTCCTCTGCAGTTTGGACACCCCTGATGTAGACGACCACCATCCAGTGTCCCTGATGCCCTTTCCATTGTATTGACAAGCTCAAAGTGAGCCAGTAAAAAGCCTTCTGCCTGTCTTGTAGTATGTTTGAGCATATTTGTCGAGCAAAGTAGCTGTTGGCCTATGCATGGTTGCCAATAAAGTAACTTGTATTCTTTCACTGGTAATTAAAACAGTGTTGTAATATAATAAACAGTTGATTAGAGTACCTTGGTTTGCTTTGTTTATTGATTGGTGCATTATTTTATACAGCCTTAATTAATTTAGAAAGGCATTCACTACTTCCATGTTTCTTTCCATACCAAAAATATCTTAGAACTTTACTGGTGGCAGAGGGGTTAGTGCGTCTGCCTCACAATACGAAGGCCCTGAGTAGTCGTGAGTTCAATCCCGGCCTCGGGATCTTTCTGTGTGGAGTTTGCATGTTCTCCCCGTGACTGCGTGGGTTCCCTCCGGGTACTCCGGCTTCCTCCCACCTCCAAAAACATGCACCTGGGGATAGGCTGACTGGCAACACTAAATTGGCTCTAGTGTGTGAATGTGAGTGTGAATGTTGTCTGTCTATCTGTGTTGGCCCTGCGATGAGGTGGCGACTTGTCCAGGGTGTACCCCGCCTTCCGCCCGATTGTAGCTGAGATAGGCTCCAGCGCCCCCCGCGACCCCAAAGGGAATAAGCGGTAGAAAATGGATGGATGGATGGATTACTGGTGCCTATATCAGCCCTCATCTCACACAGTTGCTCAATGCGCATTCAAATCATATGACTTGGTAGCAAGACAGATGAATACAAAAATATCCAAGACACTTCAATAGTTATTTTAAGTTCCAACAAAAAAGACTGAAGCAAAGGTGTGAATGAAAATAAGTCACCCTTCAACACTTTCGGAACATGATGAAAGGAATTGTACAATGGTTGTGTCAAACTGCATTAGTTGGCATACCATTTGATTTGGGCCCTCTGCCTCACAGACAAGGATGGCTCTGATATGCTGTCAGACTTTGAATCTAAGGATAAAAATGGAGTATCATTAAGTTTTAACAAGTATAATGTTGACGTATCTATAATAAAAACAATAAT
The DNA here is from genome assembly GCF_033978785.1 of Entelurus aequoreus. Lineage (NCBI taxonomy): Eukaryota > Metazoa > Chordata > Actinopteri > Syngnathiformes > Syngnathidae > Entelurus > Entelurus aequoreus. Next base: position 41,140,418 of record NC_084749.1, on the reverse strand, counting down.
TATAATCAAACAATATGCTTTATTTCTCTCAAGTTTAAATTGAAAATATCTGTAAAGCGACCTCCTCTCTGTATCCACCAATGTAATAAACGATCCACCATTTAAACACTTAAAATGTTTTATTTTCCCAAAATCCAGACAGGGTCCTTTTACCATTAACTGAAAAAAATATTACTTGTATGATAATACCCATTTACCAGTTAATTTAGTCCAGTTCAGAGTCATTGCTGTCAGTGCGTGACGTTCCGCTTGAACGATCTGGTTTGGTCCCTGGAGATGATCATTCCATAACAAACGTCTCATAATTTAGTGTCATTTGTAGTCTCATGTGTTAGCCTAACTTATCCATCCACCCATAGCAAATACAAATTGAAGCCCAACTCTACACGACTAAAAATTAAATATAATTAAAAGTTTAACTGTCTGGAGTAAATGTTGGCATTAAGAAAAGTTACCGTATTTTCCGGAAGTGAAAACCATAAGTTATTCAGTGGCCTAGTGGTTAGAGTGTCCGCCCTCTGTAGGTTGTGAGTTCAAACCCCGGCCGAGTCATACCAAAGACAATACAAATGGGACCCATTACCTTCCTGCTTGGCACTCAGCATCAAGGGTTGGAATTGGGGGTTAAATCACCAAAAATGATTCCCGGGCTCGGCCACCGCTGCTGCTTACTGCTCCCCTCACTTCCCAGGGGGAAAACAAGGAGATGGGTCAAATGCAGAGGACAAATTTCACCACACCAATGATTGTGTGACCATCATTGGTACTTTAACTTAAACTTGAACTTTAAGTGATAACCTGTGGTGGTGGACCCAGCCAAGACGGCTGTTGTACAGCAGGCACCGTGCGAACTATCGGACTGCAAAAGAGGCTTAAATCTTATTGCAAAAAGCAGATACGAGCAAATAAATCTTTTTTTTATTTTTATTTTTTTATAATGTCCTGCCCAGCTTCTCGGGCAAATCATATAGCAGATGTACATGCCCATATCGGCTGTTCAGATTTACTTTACAAAAGAGAAGTGTAGGATACTTCTCTTGTTGCCTTACTTGTATTTTGACTTTATTAAATGTATTTATATTATCATTTGGTGCAGCCGGGCCGGAGCAGGAGGGGATAGAAAGAGAGAAAAAGGAAGACAGAGGGGGGAATTGTGGGGACAAGAGGGGGATTAGACAGAGAGACAAAAACAACAACAGCAAACACAACAACAACAACAACAACAACAGAGCAACATCAGCAAATACGACATGTACAAATATGATGGTAAAATTAATAGCAAATAAGCAGTTAGCGAAAATAAAAAAATAATACAGAAATGACAATGAGCATTATTACACTAAAAATGGAGCAATATGAATACCAATAGAAATAGTGCTATTAATAATAAACAATACCAATACTTTACCTTTATTATCAACAATACAATTGTTCAAATGCAACAATACATATACGTAATGATAACTTGAGATACGAAAGAATCCAGAAAAATGGAGGGGAAGAAAGAGAAGCAACCTACATTAACCTTGTAGATTGTTATAGTAACAATAGGTTAAGCTTTGTCAGTGTGCCATGTGTTATACCCAGTTTACCCTAGGGCAACAACGTTAATATATGTTTGATGAAACGTGATTATGTGCATGAGTGTATGTGTGCATATGTACTTGTATAAGTACAGTACGTGTATATGTGTGCTTGTACAGTGAATGTATATGTACAGTATGTGTATGTGTGTACAGCGAATTAATATGTACAGTATGTGTATACAGTATGTGTGTTTGAACAGTGAATGTATATGTACAGTACGTGTATATGTGTGTTTGTACACTGAATGTATATGTACAGTATATGTATGTGTGTGTTTGTACAGTGAATGTATATGTGTAGTATGTGTATGTGTGTGTTTGTACAGTGAGTGTATATGTACAGTATGTGTATATGTATGTTTTTACAGTGAATGTATATGTACAGTATGTGTATACAGTATGTTTGTATAATGAATGTGCGTGTGGATGTACGAACTTTGAGTGTGTAAATATGTACTGTATTTATTTGTATATGTATGTGGGAGCGTAGGTACCTATGTATGTCTGTATGTATGTGTGTAAGTATATGTGAATTTGCATGTACAATACATTTGACTCCCAGTGTGTGCGGGAGCCAGAGTACGGCCCCAGCCTCCCCGAGAACCCATCCCACAAACAGTAGGTGTGGTGCCCAGGGAACCAGGGGCCACCGCCCCCACGCAGCCAAGCCGGACAGCGACAGGAACCCCAGAGCCTGGCCCACTGCGCCGCCCACAAGGGCCAGCAGCAGGCCGCAGACAGACGCACCCGGCAGAGGACTAGGCACGAGAAAAGCAGGGGGCAGCCAGACCCCAAGCCAGCGAGAGACCACACCCCACACGGACAGAAAGGCGGGACGCCCCGCCCGAGGGGCCCGGAGACCCCCCGCAACCGGACGGGAAGACCGCCCCCGCCCCACCGGCAACCGGGCCCCCACGAGCCCCCCCCAACCCCGGAGAGCGCGGCGAGGCCAGCCCACGGCCACCCCACCCAAGCCGGCCGCCACAGGACCACCCAGCACGGGGCCACAGGAACCACCCACCCCACCCGCAGGGACCCCAACGATGGAGATGGAACAACCAGCAACCGCCCCGCCAAGTCCCCCCCTGAGGTAGGGGAAATAAATAAATAAAATAAATAAATACATAATAATAATAATAATAATAATAATAATAAAATATATTAAAAAATAAGAATAAATAAATAATTAAATCTATTTATTAAAAAAAAAAAAAAAAGAATTAAAAGAAGATCACAGACATGCTGACACACAAGGTCGCTACCCCAACAACTGGCCGACTCGCAGCACCTCGTAATACCCTGCAGCACCAAGCTACCACAGTAGACGCAGGGACCAGACCCAGCAGGCCCCAACCAAGACGGGCACCCGGAAAGGATGGACGGTGGGACCCAGGAGCTCCAGACACGCAGTCCGGATGCAGTAGCCTGAGGCGCCGACCCACACCCAACAGGCAGGCCCAGAACGTACCCCCAGAAATATACATACATATATATATATACATACACATAAACATACACATGTACACATACACACACATACACATGCATACACATACACATATATATACATACATACATACATACATACACACACACACATACACATACATATACAGAGTTTGTCAGCCCCGACAACCACCACGCGCGCGCGCTGCCACCAGTCACAACATCAGCCACCCCCCTGCACCAGACCCAGCAGCCACGGGCGCCCACACCACAAAAAAACGGCAGCAGAAACAGCAGCCACAACACCCCCAGACAGCCAGCACCACCCAATCAAATCAAAGCGATAAAAAAAAAAAAGCGATTAAAATTGGGGGACATCAAGGTCTTGGTGGGTCCCAACCAAGCCGAGCCCTCCAAATCCTAAGTGTCTAATATGCAGCTAAGATTGAGGGATGGACGAGCAGGGGACAAGACAGGAGGACTGGAGCCCCATAGGAGGCATCATCAACCCCCCGCCATGCCTCCCCGCAGGACAATCCCCCAAAGTCCTATATTTGTGTGACTGTGTGTGCTATAAGTAGGAGGAGTAGAGGGCCCGGACATCCCCCCCAGTCCATGCGGCCGACAACCAGGAACTACGGCCAGGAAGCCCCCCCACGGCCCGTGACCCACACCAGACCACTTTAGCGTGACGCCACGCGAGCCCACCCCCCCGCCAAACAAAGCCAGCCCCCGCCCGCCCCAACCCAACCCCGCAGAGCCCATACCAGCAACCAAACGCAGAAAAACTGCACAGCCCCATGCCCAATGCAAACACCGCATCCCGGCCATCCATACAGCAACGTACCCATACGAGTTCCGGCCAGGGGATGGCGCCCCCCAACTGGGGAAGAAGTCAATGCACCCCGTCCGCACGCCAGCCCCCAAACCAGCCGGCAAGCTAACGCCAGCCAGCCCCCACAACCCCACAAGCGCACAGATACCAGCCACAGTCCCCCAACCACTCCAACCCAACACAGCGACGCCAACCGCCGGCAGTACCACAGCAACCATCACCACCACCGCCCGTCCGCAGTACAAACACCCGCGGCCGCCGAAACCGAAACAAAAAAAAGCGACCTACCCCATAAACCACAACAACGCACACCCCCAGCTACCACAGAGGCCACCAACCCACCTACCCCAACTCATCCACATACAGGCCAATCGATCCACCGGACATCCACACCCATACACACACCTACACACATACATACACATACACATATACATACATATATGTATATACACATACATACACATACACACATGCATGCATATACATATACACATACACACACACACACACACACATATATACACCTACATACATATACATATGCACACATACATACACCAAAACAAAACAAAAACAAAAAAAAATAAAAAATAAAAATAATAATAATAATAATAATAAATAAAATAAAATAAACCCTTTAAATTAAATAAAATAAAAATAAACATGAGGCCTGGTTGCCAACAGTGTCCAGCGCCACCAAACCCCGCAGCCTTTCCCGCACGTCCAGGCCCCCCCGCCCACCAGGCACCCCATCCGGCAAAAAGCCATAAGGGCCCAGCCCTGCGCCCACAGCCGGCATGCCATGGCATCTCTGCAGGCCTGGTGCCGCGATCAGCAATGCACACCGGGGCAGCGACACACACACATGTACCTACATACATACACACAGATTCCACCATACATACATACAAACGTACACACACACACACACACACACACACACACGCACACACACACACACACACGCACATATATATATATACACATATATAATTTAACAGAATAAATAAAATGTATTAAATAGATAATTAAAAAAAATATATAAGTATATATATAAATAAAATTAATAAATAAATAAGGGCGGAGTAAAACACAGGAGGGAGTCCCCCGCAGGGCAGTCGGGGAGCACCGCCGGGGCCCCTACAAGGGAGGCAAGCAGCCCCCCCAACCCGGCACCAGGCAGGCCCGCACAGCCGCAGCGTAGGGCGACCCCGGGCAGACCCCACCCCGCGCCCCAGGGGAAGGAGGAAGCCCACGGACACCCGAAGTCAGAGGGGCACGAGCCGACCCCCGCCCGACAGCGGCAAGGCCCCGGCCCCACGGGCGCAACCCCTCCGCCCAACCACCCACGAGAGGGGCAGCCCCCCACCCAACCCAAGGCGGCCACCCCCAACAGCTCCACCCGCACCCCAACCCCCGCCCAGGCACCCCCAGCCCCCAGACCACTCACGGATCGGCCCGCCAGGCCGGCACCAGGGAACACACCCCAGGCCCACCCGACCCCGCGGCACACGGCCCCCCCGGCACCCACGACCCCCCACCCACGGAGCAAGACCCCCGGGACAGAGCCCCAGCCCCGGCCCCCATGGGAATCAGGTCAGGAAATCAATTAGCGGTGCCCAAAGAGAACTGAATTCTGTCAGTTGTTGTTTTGATTCAGCAGACATTCTTTCCATAACTACATAATCTAATAAAATGTTTTTGTAAAGGTTTATACATAAATTATTTTTTGATTTCCAATTCATGAGAATAGTTTTCTTGGCGATGCCTATTGCATTTATAAGGAGGTATGTTTTGTTTATATCAAAGTCAGTTGCGGAGAGATCACCCAACAGGCAGAGTGCGGGGGAGATGGGAATAGGAATCTCTAACGCTAATGATAGGTTCTCGCACACTCCAAGCCAAAAGTTACTAAGCACAGGACCACATTGAGTGTAAGTAGTTATCTACCTTATTATCTGAGCAGTGTACACAAATGTTAGAGTCAGCTAAACCCATTGTATACATTCTTGGACCGGTGTAATGTATTCTGTAAAGTATTTTGAGCTGAATCAGTCGTAAATTCGTATTCTTAATCAAACGAGAAGTATTGAGGCATATTTGTTTCCAGAATTCTGGGTCAAGGCTTGTGGATACGTCTGAGTGCCATTTGGAAGTTGGGATACTTATTGTGTTATCTTTTTTTTGATAAGAGAGCATATAATTTGGATAAAGCTTTGGGGGCAGATGTTTTGAAGAATTTAACGGTCGTAGGATTACTTTCCCATGTTGTTTTGTTGAATCTTGCGCTAATTACAGATTTGATTTGTATATATTCTAGGAATTTATTAGGATTGATTGCATATTGTGTTATTAAACTTTTAAAAGAGATAAAACTGTTTGCATTGATGATATCCCCAAGACATCTGACTCCTTTATCATACCATGTTGGAAAGTTCAATGGCTTCTTGTTTAAAAGAAAATCAGGATTATTCCAAATAGGCGTAAATTGACAGGGAGTGAGTGGGGATCCAGTTACTTTCAAAAACTCCCACCAAGCTGTTAAGGTAGTGCGTATATTAATACTTTTGAAGCAGTTGTGTTTTCGGAGAATTTGGCTAATAAAGGGCAAGTTAGAAATTGGGATCTCCTGGCTAAGTGATTGTTCAATCTCTAACCATAAACTATCTAATAAAGTGGGATTGGTCCATTTTAATATATATTGTAGTTTATTTGCAAGGAAGTAATATGAAAAGTTTGGGAGTTCTAGACCCCCGTATTCTTTGGGTTTTTGTAAAGTTTTAAGGCTGATTCGTGCTGGTTTACTCTTCCAAAGAAACTGATTGATGTGTGAGTCTAGTGATTTAAACCAGATTTGAGAAGGTTTGGTTGGAATCATTGAAAAGAGATAATTAACCCTAGGCAAGACCATCATTTTCACGGTAGAAACCCTTCCCATAAGTGAGATTGGCAGTGCTTTCCAACACGCCAGATCATCCTCAATCAATTTTAAGATTGGGGAGTAATTCAAGTGATTCAGATCTGACAATGTGGAGGAAATATTGATTCCCAGGTATTTAATGTTCCCTTTATGCAGTGGAATCGATGAGGTGCTCTGAAAGTCAAAATTAATTGGTAACACAGTAGATTTGGACCAGTTGATTGAGTAATCTGAAATAGAACTGAATTTATTGATAAGTGAGATTGTATCTTGAAGAGAAGAATGTGGATTTTGTAAGAAAAGTAATACATCATCAGCATAAAGGCTTATTTTATGATGAACGGTTGCGGTATGGATGCCTTTAATATTTGCATGCTGTCGAATTGCGGTTGCAAGAGGTTCAATAAATATAGCAAACAGTGACGGAGAAAGTGGACACCCTTGCCTTGTGCCCCTCATAAGATTAAACCCTGGGGAGATTTGGCTATTCGTTCTAACTGAAGCTGTAGGGAAACTATATAGGACCTTGATCCATTCTATAAATGAGTCTCCAAATCCAAATTTCTGTAGAGTAGCTAAAAGAAAATTCCAATTCACTCTATCAAATGCTTTTTCAGCATCTAATGAAACAACAGCTGTTTTTAAATTATGAATAACATAATAGTCTATCACATTGAGTAGACGGCGAACATTGTTGGACGATTGTCTCTCTTTGATGAAACCTGTTTGATCAGGATGTACTATATATGGAGTGACTTTTTCTAATCTTTGAGCTAATACTTTGCAGATAATTTTAAGATCAGCATTAATCAGGGAGATTGGCCGGTAACTGGATGGAAGTGTTGGGTCTTTATCAGGTTTTAGCAAGAGACTGATTGTGGCAGAGTTCATATTTGGAGGAAGGAATGAGTTTTCTTTAATCTCTAAAGCCATTTTCGTAAATATCGGAGCTAGCAGTGACCAGAATGTTTTGTAGAACTCCACAGGGAACCCATCAGGCCCTGGTGCTTTATTGTTTGGCATCTGTTGAAGAGCATCGTGAAGTTCATCTACAGAAATAGCAAGATCTAAATTTGATACCTGCCTTGTATTTAATTTAGGTAAGTCTATACCATTGAGAAATGTCTCAATGTCTGAAAGAGATGGGTCAATCTGGGGTGTATACAAGTTTCTGTAAAAGTCTCTAAATATGGAGTTAATTTCCTCAGGAACGTGAGTAATGTTCCCAGCTGAATCCTTAATGGATGGTATGGAGTTTTTTTCTTTGTTTAATTTTAGTTGGTTAGCCAAATATTTGCTTGGTTTATTGTCATGTTCAAATTTTTCTAAGCGTAACCTCTGGAGCAGGAATTTACTTTTCTTATCAATTATTTCTCTTAAATCTAATTTGAGTTTTCTCAGTTCGTTCAGAGTATGTTCATTTTGTGAGTTCGCATAAGCTATTTCTAATATTTTTATTTCGTTTTCAAGTTCCTGCTCTAGTAAACGTTCCTTTTTTTTCTTGTATGATGAATAAGAAATTATTTTTCCTCGCATAACTACTTTTGCGGCCTCCCAGAGAATGCACGCCGTGATTTCTGGTTGATCATTAAAATCTAAAAAATCTGTCCATTCTTTCTCAAAATAGTTGAGGAAGTCTGGGTCCTTTAGTAATGATGTATTAAGTCTCCATTGTTTTATAGGTGCAGTTATAGTTTTGTTAGTGAGGGAAAGTGAGACAGGTGCATGGTCACTGATGATGATAGGATGAATGTGAATGTTTGCGATATCAGATAACATTGAGCTACTAGTTAAAAAGTAATCAATGCGAGAGAATGAGTGGTGAACTGGGGAAAAATAAGTGTATTCCCTAAGAGTGTGGTGATAAAAACGGCAGGCATCGCAAAGACCATAATCGTTCATATATTGCTTAAGTATTACCACTGATTGAGACTCACGGTGACTCCCAGTCACTCTGGACCGATCTATATTTGGATTAAATACTAAGTTGAGGTCCCCTCCTAGAATCAAGCAGTGGTTTGAGTGAGGAGAAAGTGAAGAGAAGAAAGTGTGAAAAAAGGAGGGGTCATCAACATTTGGACCATAAATGTTGGCGATACATAAGTTTCTCCCGTCAACAGAAATATTAAGAATGATGTATCTTCCCTCTATGTCAGTAATGGAGTTATGGAATGTAAAGTTGACCTTTCTACTAATGAGAATGGCTACGCCTCTCTGTTTGGAGTTGTAACTAGCAAAGTATGTGTGTGGGTATTGCGATGAATGCAGTTTTGAGGTATCGGACTTGGAGAGGTGAGTCTCTTGTAGTAAAGCAATGTCTGCTTGCATACTCTTCAAATGATTAAGAATTTTTATATTTTTTTCCTTTGACCCGACTCCACGCACATTCCAAGTGACAAACTGCACAGTGGACATACTAAACTAGACTGTAACCAAGTGTGTGGATGTATGTGTGTACTTTATGTGTAAATAATGCATGTCTGTATCTAAATGTAAGCCTATCATGCATATATGTAGGTGTGTATAGTGTGTATAGTTGTGCATGTATTAGCTGTGAGTGTAAATGCTGATGACGACAAGGGGACACACACAACAGGTGGAGAAATAGAAAGAGAAAAACAAAACAAAAAACATAAAAGAAAAAGAAAAGAAGAGAGTGGTGGATTGAACAGGTAGTGAAATAAGTAACATAAAAAGGAAAACAAAAAAGTAAAACAGTAAACATGTTGGTTTACCAAAAGAGAGAGAGCGAGCGTATGGTGTTTACGTGTGCGCTATGATGACGCACAGGTGTATTGTGAGCAAGAGGGGGGGGTTAGGGGAAGAGGGATTGAAGCATAATGAAATAACAAAAACAAAATACAACATTTACCGTGTTTCAGACGCTAATAATACAGCCACGGCGTGGCTTCCGGATCACGGTAAAGTTGGCCGTTGATGAAAAGTTTATCCACCGCGATGACTGCACGGCATCCTTCGGTGATAAACTTCTTGCGAAGCGGAAACAGATGGCGTCGCCGGTCGAGAATTTCCTTAGGAAACTGGTCGTTGATGCTGAAGTTGGATCCTTTCAGCTCTCTACCCTGGTTCCTCACTCGCTCCTTCTGCTTGAAGTGTTCGAATGTGTGTTTTGTAATGTAATGTAATGTGGTGCACACGCGCGGGTCTACAGTTGCCCCAAAAATCGGCCTTTCATGCATTGTACTGAATTTTTACATATTTGGCAATTTGGTATTAAATTTACATGCATACTTTAATCATCGTGATCGCCACTCCGTGTGAAAGCATATGTTAATCTCACACACGCATTCTGATAGTTGAGCACAATGACACAATACATATATATATATATATATATATATATATATATATAGGCGCAAAGTTGAAAAGCCAGCATCTGTGATGGTATGGGGGTGCATTAATGCCCAAGACATGGGTAACTTACACATCTGTGAAGGCGCCATTAATGCTGAAAGGTACATACAGGTTTTGGAACAACATATGTTGCCATCCAAGCAACGTTACCATGGACGCCCCTGCTTATTTCAGCAAGACAATGCCAAGCCACGTGTTACATCAACGTGGCTTCATAGTGAAAGAGTGCGGGTACTAGACTGGCCTGCCTGTAGTCCAGACCTGTCTCCCATTGAAAATGTGTGGCGCATTATGAAGCCTAAAATACCAAAACGGAGACCCCCGGACTGTTGAACAACTTAAGCTGTACATCAAGCAAGAACGGGAAATAATTCCACCTGAGAAGCTTCAAAAATGTGTCTCCTCAGTTCCCAAACGTTTACTGAGTGTTGTTAAAAGGAAAGGCCATGTAACACAGTGGTGAACATGCGCTGGAGTTAAGTTCCTTATCTATGCCCATCCTCTTGTTGTGGGGCAGACTGACTCGTACATGCACATGCATCTTCTGTTGTTGCCATTTCTAATACAAAGTACCGTGTGATTCTGACTTATATATGATATATTTGTTCGTCCTCTCGTGTAATTGGCCGCATAGCGTGCCAATCAAAACAAAGGTCTGTCCCTGCCCTCAAGTAAGCAGAGGTGAGAATTTGATTCAATATGCAAAAAGGGAAACCAAGTGGAGTTCTGACAAGAAATGCATCCCCAATTGAGTTGTGCTACTTAGCGCCACTATGCATGCATACAACAAGGTGACAACAGCAATGAAAACATTGATGACAAACTGTAGGAAACCTGTTTAATATGTTTTTAACCATCAAAGTGTGCATACATTTGATTAAACTACCCTACAGTATATTTGTGCACTTTAATGCACATTTTACACTACAACCTAATAAATGATTACATTTATGTTTTATTAGGTTATAATATTCATGTAAAGCTGTTAAAAATATGTACAGTATATCATATACATCGATTTAAACCTTTGAACAAGATTCTTCAGCCGTTTTGTGTTACTCGTTTTGTGGTCACAAAAGGTACTCTGATAAATAATAAATATTACTGATAAATAGAACAAGTGTTTGTGTGGCGGAGGAATACGTAGTGGTTACGTAGCCACAGTTAACTAAAACAATGAAAGGTTGCTTTCATTGTTTTAGTTAACTTGTTGCCCGACATTATATCTCCCAAGCGTAGGGTATTCTCTTCTGATGGCTGTGCGACAAAGAAAAAGGAAGCCATCTCCATGGAAGTGAATTTAGACAACGGGGTTTCCGCCAGATTGCCAACATACTCGTGGCGGTGCGGTCATGCCCAGGGCGGGGTCAACATTACGTCCAACGTTCCCTCTAAGGTGCGCACCTGCGCATTTGCGCAGTGCTCACGCGTCCTCTGCCCACAGCAAATCTATGTCGCGCAAAAAATCAAATCCCACTCTAAACAAAATAAACAAATCGTTTGTTTTGTATGATTTTGCAATGCAACTGTGAGTAACAGGTGACGAAAGGCGGCCACAACAGATAAAACAATGTTTGTCAACACTTAAATTATTGTAACGTCTGTGGAGACACTTAAAGGAGGACAGGAATTCCATCGGTCCCTTTATTTAGCGAAATTGTTTGTCGGCCATAACCACACCAAAACAATGTGTAAAATACTTTTAACTAGCAAAACTGGTCGTTGTCTATCGTACAAACCAAGCCAAAAGCAACTCTTTGTCATCTGTTATATCAACAGCAGCCGCTTGCTCCCTCTCTCACCTGCACCAACACATACACTATGGCAATTAGCCACGTTTATGGCCACACAAAAAGTTGGACAACTCCAACACTACACGTAAAGCGTAAATTTCAGGTCGTTTTACTACGACTCCTCGATCAGTGTGCTTATTCTACTGTCATTTGTTAAGAATGCTATTTTTTGGATATTAATCATGAAATGTTACAGGACTACATAATTGCTAATAAAAATATTTATTTTACGGACAGAAAGTTAATAAACACTTCATCTCATGCAACATGTGAATGTTTTAAGGGGAACTAAATGTGATCTCTGAAAGGGGTACACAATCTTTCCAAAACAGGATCCCCACCCAGGCATAAAATACTATAGTGCATAGCTGATTAAAAAAAAAAACATGATCTAAGTGGGCCAAATCACATATATTAGAAAATAATCTCTTGAAATTGACTAGTCACTTGATTATAATAATAAGACATTTAAATTGTTATGTCAGGTTTGAGACAAATGTGCTGCCGGTATGGCCACAGTGTGCACGTCTGTTTTCCACTGAATGCTCAGGGTGTTTGTGCGTTTGCTCACACACATGAAAAATTAGAGGGAACATTGATTACGTCATCATATAATTTGACCAATCGGCGATGATTAGGGATGTATGTCGTTAGTATTTTATCGATTCGATACCAATACCGATATTCCTTATATATAACAATTTAACAGGGTAAAAGTAGCGCGTTACTACCCACCTGTGGTGTTGGCCTATTAACCTATACATTTTTTTTAATGTAAACTGTAGTTATTTACCTAAATATAAACTCTATCGTACTCGGCTAATTAACCTTTTCTCAAACTACTATTGCGTACCATATTAAAGTACTCAGCTGCATTTTTGGCTCTGGTACAGGTGAGTTCTTAAGATGCCCTAGTTACAAGTTCCATCACATTTTGAATGTGGTCCCAAATGCCATGTACCTCTCAAATGTCCATGGCTGATATGCACCTAACAGCTTAAATGGATTAATGTCACAGAGGACACTATAACCTTAATTAAAGATCAGGAGGCAATCGTATTTGTGTGTATGCGTGTGTGAGTGTGTGCTATCAGCAGAATTATTTCTTAAGCCGTGCTACAATCCAGGTCTTGACGCTACTCTCAAACAGTAAATGATGAAGCCTATCCCAGCGGACTTGCAAGAAACACTGACAGACTGCACATAATTGCTATTTTCATTGGTATTTAAAGCCTTCAACCACAACAGCAACTTTTTTGTGTGACGCCGATATTTTACCTAGCTGTACTGTTGTACAGATATGTGGAATGATTCAGTACTTTACTGGTTCCTATGAGTGTGAAACAGCATATAAATTAAGAAAGATAAGGGAGTTAACATGTTAACATGTGCTCAATGTTTCCTTACCATTATTGCTATGTTGTCTATTACCATTATTGCTATGTTGTCTATTACCATTGTTGGTATGTTGTCTATTACCATTGTTGGCATTTTGTCTATTACCATTGTTGGTATATTCATTATTCCTACATTGTTGATACAAATTATTGTTACAGTGTAATAATTATTGTTACCTGTGGTAATGCCACTGTGATACAACATCTGTATTATAATCCTTGAACAAAGTAACAGTGAACTCATGTGAATAATCACTGAATGGAGAACTGGGGGTGGGATTAAATACATTATCTTCTTCCCACTCCCTTTCAGGCAAAACTGGACAATCATGCATTGAATACCATACATTACCTTTTGCACTATATTAATTTATGTTATTATGTGTTGTCAACTTGTACTTTTTTATGTCATTGCCTGAAATAAATAAACACATGAAAAAAAAATGAATGAATGATAGTGAACACATTTCTATAAATTGAAGTGAAGACTAACAATTTGCTTTTTCACTCATAGAATCCAGGACATGTGGAAAATAGTCTGACAAAGCTTAAATACAACATGGTTAAAAGGCAGGGAGAATTAGGATGCAGTTAATTTAGTTTAGCCTGCTAATTAGTCATAGCAAGGTTCCATGTATAAAGTCTAATTACATGTATTTAAGAATAAAATCAAGTAAATAGTAGGCAGTATCCAACAGTAACAGGTTACTGTATAGAGAAATGCATTTCCATCTAAATACAGTAAATGCAATGTGATTTATCAGGTGTTTTGAGGAGGGATCACTCATTGTCCCTGAACTGTTGCAATTTTCCTCCCCAACAACTACCTATATCTCATTTGTCATTTAAATTCCTCAGGGCATGATAAAAAAAACCTACACTGTGCATACTATGAGCGCTCCTTACTGACAATACCTTGTTATATGGCTGCAACCCACAGAGGTCACTTTCAAGGCTTCTTAGCAGTTATTGCCAAGGGTCGTATGGCATGCATGGCTGCCTGGAAACACGTCAACCTCGAGGGCAAATTATTAAATTTATGTGGTGGGGTTAGAAAACTCACATCAAAAACATGGTTTTGCTTTTAGTGTAATGCCTCCGGTTAAGAACTCTGCTGCCTCAGACTACTCTGAACAAATCAGAGGAAATGCCCATCTGGGGGAAGACACAGTAAAATGTAAGAGGTCTATTATCAGCAACCCCCATTTTCCTACTCATTTCTCTACTTATTTTACAAATGGCAAATTTCCTGTCTTGAGATGTGCTTCTGACCTCTTTGGGATTGGCATAGTGCAATTTCTCCCAAACCAATAAAGCAAGGCTTTCAAAGTATCAGCAAACTTTACACGTCATGTTGCTTTGTAGTCCAAAAAAGGACTATGACTAAGACAATGAATGGTAAAATGGCAACTTTTTATTTTTATTGCACATTGAACACAATGGGCCTGCAGTGTTTCCCACACATTCATTTATTTGTGACAGCCCGCCACGAAAGAATTAAGGCCGCCACAAAAAAATATATATATATATATTTTTTTTTTTGTCCTGTCCAGCTTCTCAGCCAAATCATATAGTTGATGTAGATGCCCTTATCGGCTGTTCAGATTTACTTTACAAAAGAGAAGTGTAGGATCAAGATTTTTGGAACTCTTTGTTCAGTGGATCAGATGTTTGATGAAGCTTTGTGTCTATCTACCACCACTACTGTTTTCTGTTTATTTGTTACTGACTGTGGCAGGACACCTCTGCCTCTGTTTCACTTTATGTTGCTGGTAAATAATATGGTTGTAGTAGTAGGCTAAAGTTAAATTATTTAGTATGCACTAATTAAAGGGGCAGAGCTTTAAGAGACATTTTAGCTTTTATATTTTTATAAGATATATTTTTTGTAAGAACCACAATTACTAAATATATTTCAATGAATAACTTATTGTTCAAATCTGTATATAAATATGTACATAAAGTGTTGTAATTATTTTGTAAAATGGATGGATGGATGGACATTTAAAACAAAACTGTTATTATTAATTAGTAAGTATACATTTTTTGAGCCTTTTTAGAGAAAATCATATCATTGTAGTAAATTATGCAAATTACTCGATGATGTCATGGTGACCACGCCCATAGTCACGCCCCCACCGCCACAGGTATCTTGGCAGTTTATGGGAAACACTGGCCTTACTAACTAAACATTTGAAGATTTGACAGCACACGCAAAGCTGAATCTACTACATGTGTGCAAAGTGGATTGCGTCTGTTAAGTGAGCAGAATCAGAAGTGCAATCCATTTTGCATCTCTGTCTTCATGAATACGCAAAATAAGTGCTGACCATCAAATGCAAATATACAGTATTACCGTATTCTCCGGACTATAAGGCGCACTTAAAATATTTTTTTTTTCTCAAAACTTGACAGTGCGCCTTATAACCCGGTGCGCCTAATGTAAGGAATAAGTTTGGTTGAGCTTACCCACCTAGAACTATTTTATTTGGTACATGGTGTAATGATACGTGTGACCAGTAGATGGCAGTCAAACATAAAAGATAAGTGTAGGCTGCACTATGATGGCAATATGTCTCAAGTAAACAACACCAACATTTTAAATGTTCCATTGAAAATATAGAACATTACACACGGAGCTCAAAAGTCTTATCAAAATGTTTAGTACAATTTTGGTAAGCTATGAAGCCGCACTGCTTGAAGGATTGTTGCTGCATTAAACATATGAGTATTATTATGGTGTGTGTATAAAGTAAGACATATCTGCCGCTTTGTTTCGCAATATTTTGAAAAACCAACTTTTCTCACCTTCTGGTATTTACTGATCTGTATTTGGGATCTGCATGAATCCTGAAAAATTGTGCACAACCGCCTTTGTAGTCTGTGGCGACACCGTAGTCGATAGGGTTCTTCTTGTTCTCTATCTTCTTGTTATGTGACATTCATACTCTGCTGTTGCCATTTCTAATATAAAGTAGTGTAAAGTTCTTACTTATATCTGTCAGTAAACTCGCCATGAAAACGCTAAAACATACCGGTGTAGTGAGTTTACATTATTCACCCCAGGAACTTTAGTTATTAGTTCCGGTTGGACGTTTTTTCACTGGACACATTTCCGGTGTTGTCGTTTTTGGATGAGGAGATGCTGCTCCGTTATTAAGTAAGGTCTGAATGTCATTAAAACAGTTAGCTCCATCTTTTGAAACTTCTTCCACTCCCGTCCTTGCACGCTACACCGCTACAACAAAGATGACGGGGAGAAGACGCTGCCGAAGGTGAGCCACGTAAATAAGACCGCCCACAAAACGGCGCATCCGGAAGCGACTGTCAGAAAGCGGCTTGAAGATTATCTGTAAAACATAATCTATGCAACATTTTGACCAAAGAACCACCATTACATGTTATGTAGACCACAAGGAAGTGTTTTCAATTTAGAAAAAAAAAATCATAATATGACCCCTTTAAAGCGCCCTATAATCCGGTGCACCTAATATATGAAAAAAGATCAAACATAGACCATTCATCGGCAGTGCGCCTTATAATCCGGTGCGCCCTATGGTCCAGAATATACGGTGTAGATAGCACACGTAAAATGATTTATCAACACTCATCAATGTTTTGGGAGCACTATTTTTTTGTTTGTATTTAGCACAAAAGATAAGTCGCAAACTGACAGAGTTCCACACATGGCTGTGAGAGAGGAGTGCTTGTGCTGCAAAGACAGACGATGGACTGAGAATCCTACCTCCTACGTGTGTCTTTTAACATATTTGAACAGTCAAAAAAAACATTATTAGACATATTGTCTATTCAGCAACCTCCTTAAATAATTTCACAGCTGCTAGATGACTGTTTAAAAATTATTTTTAATGTAAGTGTGGCATCATTATTATTGATAATCACATTGTATCGAATAAATAGAGAAAAAAGAAGCTGGAGACTTAGGTCCTCCAATGTCTAAACACTGCTTATGCATTAGTAAGCAGTACTCTGACTCCAGGGTTTCCCGCTGCGCTTTGTTGTTAAGGCGGCTACCTTAACAACAAAGAGCCACCGCCTAAACTAAAGTCTTAACAAGCTGCTCCGCTTAGTTCTGCCTCTGCCAGTACGTCTCTGCAGCACCCAGCATTGTCCCACCCACAGAACCATCTGATTGGTTACACGCAGAGCGGTAACAGCCAATCAGCAGTGCGTATTTAGAGCGCATGTAACGAGTAACCCCTGACTGCAGCCTGCAGATCGAGGAGGGGCTTAAATTTTCCCTAAATGTGGGCTGGTCTAAACGTTTAAGCAGAAAGCGGGAGATCGTATTTCCGTCTGAGTCCATACTACTGCGCGGTTTTCTGCCTTGAGGTAAGTTGCCGCTCTCTGACTACCTTGAACCGCGAAAGCAACCCGGTTTCGAAACGAATAAAGACCAACTTCGATATTGTACATTATAAACTAATGTATGGATAGCCAAACAAGTCGATCATTAAAATATTCATGCAAGTAACAGCCAATCAGCATTCAACCGTCAAACTCAGTGCAGTGTAGTGCAGTCCGGGGTGAACTGCAGCATGGAGGAGGAAGTGATTGTTGCCGTTTGCGACTCCCGGAGCTTTATAAATAATAGTATATAATATAATATGATTATATATATAATATCATGCCCAAAAGCTCTGTGCGCCTCCGGATGACCGTAGCGCTGGGAGCACTCATAGGGATGGGCTTCTCGGGGTTTGTTTACCGGCGTTGCTACGGTTTCCGGTCTTATTAAATAAACTCGATATGTCTTCTGTCTTTGGTTTATTTGACTTAGCTAATATAATTGAGTGTACAAAATAATATGTGTCTATACTCTTATGGAAATGCTATGGTTTATATATATATATATATATATATATATATATATATATATATATATATATATATATATATATATATATATATATATATATATATATATATATATATATATATATATATATATATTTTTTTTTTTTTTTTTTTTCATGGTAAAAAAATACATTTGACAAGTTAAAAGTAGGAATGTCTAAGTCTATCAAATACATGAACCTTTTTCCATATTAAGTCATTGTGCTGTGCTTTATTGACGTTTGAGAATGTGCTGCCGGATCTCCGCCACCAGATGGAGCCCGCGGGGGTGAACCCATGGGTTAAACGTTTAGACCAGCCCACATTTAGGGAAAATAAGCCCCTCCTCGATCTGCGGGCTGCAGCCAGGGGCACTTGCATGTAACAGCCAATCAGCAGGGCGTATTCAGAGCGCATGTAGTCAGTGCTCCTGCGGTCTGGTGAGCAGAAAGGTGTTTAGCAGGTAAGCATAATTATATTAAACACCTCCCAGTCAACTACTAGTAACATCACTATAAGCCCGTTGATGTTCTAGAAACATAAGCGGCAGCTCACCTCGCTCGCAGTCCTGGAGGTGAAGGCTAATTAGCTTTTAGCGTAACGTTAGCTCATTTTGCGGTGTGCGTGCGTGTGTGTGTGTGTGTGTGTGCGTATTATGGACAGCAAAGCCCTGTCTGTCTGAGAGAAAGACAAACATTGTTGACCTCCAGCTACAGTTAACAACTAAGTTATTTCACTTGACCTTTTTCTGTGTTGATTGAGCTGTGTTGAAGCAGCAAAAAAGATTATGTTAAATGAAGAGTTTCTGTCTCTGATAGTTGATATAATAATGTAACTGCATCATTAAGCCTACATGAACTCCATGGTGTTCAGGGTTGAATAGTCTCTCCTATTGCTATTGTACTATTTTTTCAGCTATAGTTACATTAATCATTAGTAATGTAGCAGCCTAGTATTGAATGGCAGGGTCCCTGCTATCACATGTTGATAAAAATATAACATTTACATAATAAAAATCAACTACAGGCTTCCCAAATGCTGTAATAAATTAAGCATGAGTTAAACATGTCAGCATGGGGCCCCACTTTTAACTCTTTTTCAAACGCTTATGGCAAACGCTTACTTACAGTAAGTCATTAATTTGACTTTGTAAGTCATTATTTTGACTCAGTAAGTCATAATAATGACATACTTAGTATCTCAGGTAACTAGGACTGTTTTGTTTTTACTTTACAGAAAAAATATTGAGATATATATCGTATATCGCCATTCAGCAAATGGAGCAGAAAACACAACCAAAAATGTTAGGCTTCTTCACGCAACGAAGCCGGCCTACGTCACCACAGTCTGTAGTCTATTGCCCTCCCAGGCTGTGGTGGCAGCGACCAGGTGGAGACGTGATGGCGACAGGCCGAGTTACACCAATCCTTACACCCACCCACCCCCTTCCCCGGTCTGTCCGCCGGAGAGACACCACCTTAACTAACACATTTTCTGGGGGAAACACTGGACTCACCACACTGGGAGAAGTGGGGGGCGATCGTGAGCGAGCAGACGCATGTCTCTACAATGTTAAACCAGCGGAGGCCAGAATTTTTCATTAAAAAACAGCTTTATTCATAATGTACATGGCATTTGTATTACAGAATGTCAACATTTGTGGGGTTATATTTCAGATGCTGCTTTGAAATAAATAAAATGCTTGAATGGACTTTAAAGGTGTTCTAAAAAAAATCAAAATCAACTTTTCTTACCTGTTTGTGTAACGGGTCTTGTGACGCGTTTGTCGACAGGGATCACACAATGGACTTCTTTACAGGAGGTTTTATTCTGAAAATGAAGTAAAATGAAGCTGCTTCCTCAGCACGGCAAGCAGTGAAGTGAGAGTTTAACATTTTTAAGAAATAAACAGCATCATTATACAGCATTGACTCAATATAAGATGCAAAAAGTAAACACTGCCGACTAGCGGCCAAAATTAAGAACTGCGTGGGGAAGGAGTTAAATAAAAGCAAGACAACATGCACATTTACAGTATTACACATACCTGAAAATGAAGTAACAATCACATAAACTCCTTCTCTGTGACTCCTTGCACCGCTCTGCTTCCTACACGAAGAATAAATACTTTTTTTTACCAACAGGACAAAGGCTAATTTAGTGTAGTCATGTGACGTGAAAGAGAACCGGTCACGTGACATGAAAGACACCTGCTTCAATCAAATCGCGCCAACACTGTCACTCAAACAAAACGCTTGTAGCGGTTAAAATAACACAAAAACACATAGCTTAAGGGTACATAAAAAGTAAACAATATACAGCAAGGATGACAAAAATAAACTGTTCGGTTTTGTTAGAAAACGACACCAATTTGGACACGACTCACCTCAGCGTCGCAAGCTGCCAGACTAAAGGAAACTACGGAGGCCTGGCGGAAATGCCATGACAGGACAGGAAGGAGTAAAATAAAATTAGTCAATCAACACAAATAAAGAATTATTTTAAAATAAAATTCACACAAACACAATACTTCAATAACAAAATACAAATATTCCGAAATATTAATAAAGTGCATTTTTTTAATTTTATTTTTTTGTCCTGTCCAGCTACTCAGGAAAATCATATAGTTGATGTAGATGCCCATATCGACTGTTCAGATTTACTTTACAAAAGAGAAGTGTAGGATACTTCTCTTGTTGCCTTATTTGTATTTAACATTATTAAATGTATTTATATTATCATTTGGTGCAGCCGGGCCGGAGCAGGAGGAGAAAAAAAAGGAAGACGGAGGGGGAAATTGTGGGGACCAGAGGGGGATAAGACAAAGAGACAACAATAACAACAACAAACACAACAATAACAATAACAATAGAACAGCATCAGCAAATAGGATATGTACAAATATGATGGTAAAAGTGCTAGCAAAGAAGCAGTTAGTGAAATACATATTAATAACACAGAAATGACAATTAGCATTATTACACTACAAATGGAGCAATACAAATACCAATAGAAATAGCACTATTGATAATGAATAATAACAATAATTTACCTCTATTATCAACAATGCAATTGTTTCAAATGCAACAATACATATATGTAATGATAACTTGAAATACAAAAGAAAGCAGATCAGTGGAGGAGAAGAAAGAGAAGTGAACTGTATTAACCTTGTAGATTGTTATAGTTGATATAGGTTAAGCTTTGTCAATGTGCCATGTGTTATACCCAGTTTCCCCTAGGGAACAACGTTAATATATGTTTGATGAAACGTGATTATATGCATGAGTGTATGTATGCATATGTACTTGTATATGTACAGTATGTGTATATGTATGTTTGTACAGTGAATGTATATGTACAGTATGTGTATATGTATGTTTTTACAGTGAATGTATATGTACAGTATGTGTATATGTATGTTTGTACAGTGAATGTATATGTAGAGTATGTATATATATGTTTGTACAGTGAATGTATATGTACAGTATGTGTATATGTATGTTTGTACAGTGAATGTGTATGTACAGTATGTGTATATGTATGATTGTACAGTGAATGTGTATGTACCGTATGTGTATATGTATGTTTGTACAGGGAATGTGTATGTACAGTATGTATATACTGTATGTATGTTTGTACAGCGAATGTATATGTACAGTATGCGTTGTTGTTTGCGGGAGAACCATGCCCAGCTGCATGAAGAGCTTGGCTTTAATTAAGACTTTGGGAGGACAGCAATTGTACATATGCACTGCATGAGAGAGTGGTAATAACTGATTTCCTGATGTGCACACCCTAGTGGTGTGTTCGAAAACTACAACAACAAAACAGTCATTTTACCAAATGATCTACAGTATGTATATATGTGTGTTTGTACAGTGAATGTGCAGGTATGTACTGTATTTGTGTATGTATGTGGGAGCGTAGGTACCTAGGTGTGCGCGTATGTATGTATATATGTATGAATAATTGTGTCTATGTGAGTATTGTGTGATTTTTTAATCTATTTTATTTTCTCTGATGTATTTAATGTATATATTATTTTATAGTTAAATGTTTTATATTACTGACTCTCCTAGTATGTATGGCTCAACTTCTGTGCAGCACATTGTGGAACTTCTATTGTTTTGTTTTTTAAATGTGCTATATATAAATAAAGTGGATTGGATTGGATATATGTGTATTTGTATGTACAATATATTTGACTCCCAGTTTGTGTGGGCCACCCAGAGAGCCTAATAAAGTGCATTTTTAACTCCATTTCACCTGCACCAGTTTTTGTGTATTTAGGATCCCCAAATTTTAAATCAAACCATGGAGGCATGGCAGGGATATTTTTATAACAATCTTGCATTCCTTTCATAATTCATCAAAATGAGCTGTTTGGAATTTGAGTTGCTAGTGACTTATTTGTCACTAATGACATCAGCAGATATCTCCATAAATGGAAGAGGTTTACCCAAAGAGGTTTGTGCAAGTCTGCTATTTTAGGTTGACGCTGTCGTCACTAAGTTCCTTATCTATCTCGAGCCTCTTGTTGTGGGGCAGACTGGCTCGTACATGCACATTCATCCTCCACCATTGCCATTTCTAATACAAAGTAGTGTATAGTTTTAAGTAAAATAATCAGATGGCCCCTGAGTTTTAAGTAAAATAATCAGATGGCCCCTGTTGCGTAGACAGCTCTTCCTCCCAGGGATTTTAAGCTGCTGTCAACTCCCAAGTTCTTTTAATGGCAAATAAGATGGAGTTTAAATTGATCACCAGGCAGTAGTTGGTATTTTGTGGTTTATTCTCAAAGCTTTGAAGACAAACGTGAGACCCAATCCAGTACAGAAACGCTCCCTCGCCCAGTCTAGATCGATCTCCCAAAACCCCGGAACTCCTGTGTTCTTCCCTCTGTCCCTCGCTCCCACCCCCGTTGTTTAGACTACTTCCTGAGTTATCTCTACTCTCTGCATTCCACTGCTAGAAGGCCGACACCTTACTATGAGAGAGAGAAAGAAGGAAGAATACTAGCTATTTTGTAATACGACTATGGAAGGAAAGAAGTAACACTTAAATATGGATATATGGAAAAGATCTGGTTCCATCATCCGTATAGAAGCGCTAAAAACCACAACATGGCTGACGGGGAGGCACGTAAATAAGGCACAACCTGAAGAGATTGCCAGGAAGCGACTTGAAGATGGTCTGTAAAACAATCTATGCAAAATGTTGACACCATTACATTTTATGTAGGAAGTCTTTTAAATTGCTTTTAATCCGAATGCAGCGCCAAACCCGTCTCTGAAGTCAGAATCATTCAAATGATTGCTGCAAATTACACTCCTCGATCGAGTCCATTCGACAAGAGAGTTCCATACTTTCCTCTAATACCCATCATTTAGAAAGGTATGCAGACCGACCCCTTCTTGTGCAACAATGCATCTAGCAGACATATTTACAAAAACAGCATGATTTGGGTTGAAGATGCTACCAAAACACATGTTAAGCAGCATGACATTGCCTCCAGTCTTCTGTGGGTGGCATCACCAGGATGATGCAGGCCTGCCCACATTTTGGAGCTAAAAAAGTGGGCGTTTCAAAACTTCGAAACTTAGAAAACAAGCTCAACGTCACTGCTGTATCTTTGGGGGGAATTTTACATGTACCGTGATTTACGGATTATAAAACACACTGCCGATGAGCGGGTCTATTTTTCATCTTTTTTCATATCTTAGGCGCACCGGATTATAAGGCGCATTAAAGGGGTCATATTATTTAATTGAAAAAACTTCCTTGTGGTCTACATCAGTGTTTTTCAACCTTTTTTGAGCCAAGGCACATTGTTTTCATTGAAAAAATGTGGAGGCACACCACCAGCAGACATCATTGAAAAATTAAACTCAGCAGCTGATATTGACAATAAAAAGTAGGGATGTCCGATAATGGCTTTTTTGCCGACATCAGATATTCCGATATTGTCCAACTCTTAATTACAGATACCGACATCAACCGATACCAATATAAACCGATACCGATATATACAGTCGTGGAATTAACACATTATTATGCCTAATTTGGACAACCAGGTATGGTGAAGATAAGGTCCTTTTTAAAAATAATAATAAAATAAAATAAGATAAATAAATTAAAAACATTTTCTTGAATAAAAAAGAAAGTAAAACAATATAAAAACAGTTTTATAGAAACTAGTAATTAATGAAAATGAGTAAAATTAACTGTTGAAGGTTAGTACTATTAGTGGACCAGCAGCACGCACAATCATGTGTGCTTACGGACTGTATCCCTTGCAGACTGTATTAATATATATTGTTATATAATGTAGGAACCAGAATATTAATAACAGAAAGAAACAACCCTTTTGTGAGAATGAGTGTAAATGGGGGAGGGAGGTTTTTTGGGTTGGTGCACTAATTGTAAGTGCATCTTGTGTTTTTTATGTTGATTTAATAAAAAAAAAACACAAAAAAACGATACAGATAATTTCCGATATCACATTTTAAAGCATTTATCGGCTGATAATATCGGCAGGCCGATATTATCGGACATCTCTAATAAAAAGTTGTTCCCGCAAGAATTCAAACCATAACCAGCCATGCATGACCCTAGGGTTAGCTATTGTCTCAAAGTACTGTCACATCACGCCATGACTTATTTGGAGTTTTTTGGTGTCTTCCTGTATGTAGTGTTTTGGTTCTTGTCTTGCGCTCCTATTTTGGTGGCTTTTCCTGTTTTGTTGAGCGCTATTCCCCGCACCTGCTTTGTTTTAGCAATCAAGACTATTTATGTAGTCGCTACCCTTCTTTGCGGGGACATTGTTGATTGTCGTGTCATGTTCGGATGTACTTTGTGGACACTGTCTGCTCCACACGCTGTAAGTCTTTGCTGTTGTCCAGCATTCTGTTTTTGTTTACTTTGCAACCAGTTCAGTTTTAGTTTTGTTTTGCATAGCCTTACCTAAGCTTCAATGCCTTTTCTTAGTGGCACTCGTCTTTTGTTTATTTTTGGTTTAAGCATTAGATACCCTTTTACCTGCACACTGTCGTTTGCATATTGTGATCACGACAAACCATGTTACCGACATCTACAAAGCAATTAGCTACCGGCTGCCACCTACTGATATGGAAGAGTACAACATGGTTACTCTGCCGAGCTCTAGACAGCACCGACACTCAACAACGGCACATTTGCAGATTACTATTACTGTTTTGCAAATAATATTTTTAACCCAAATAGGTGAAATTACATATTTTCCCACGGCACACCAGACTGTATCTCACGGCACACTAGTGGTTGAAAAACACTGGTCTACATAACATGTAATGGTGGTTCTTTGGTCAAAATGTTGCATAGATGATGTTTTACAGATCATCTTCAAGCCGCTTTCTGACAGTCGCTTCCGGATGCGCCGTTTTGTGGGCGGTTTTATTTACGTGGCTCACCTTCGGCAGTGTCTTCTCCCCGTCATCTTTGTTGTAGCGGTGTAGCGTGCAAGGACGGGAGTGGAAGAAGTGTCACAAGATGGAGTTAACTGTTTTAACGACATTCAGACTTTACTTAGATCAATAACGGAAATGTGTCCCGGGAAAAACCGTCCGACCGGAACTCTAATAACTAAAGCTCCTTGGGTGAATAATGTAAACTCACTACACCGGTATATTTTAGCGCTTTCATGGCGAGCTTACTGACATATATAAGTAAGAACTTTACACTACTTTATATTAGAAATGGCAACAGCGGAGGATGAATGGCACATAACAAGAAGATAGAGAAAAAGAAGAAGATTATCGACGCGCACAATTTTTCAGG
>NC_084749.1:40891888-41106888 GCF_033978785.1 Entelurus aequoreus | reverse complement strand
ATCGAAATGAACCGAAATAATTTTAGTACTGGTACCAAAATATTGGTATCGTTGCAACACTATATAACAATACATGTACATACACTACCGTTCAAAAGTTTGGGTTCACCCACACAATTTTGTGGAATAGCCTTCATTTCTAAGAACAAGAATAGACTGTCGAGTTTCAGATGAAAGTTCTCTTTTTCTGGCCATTTTGAGCTTTTAATTGACACCACAAATGTGATGCTCCAGAAACTCAATCTGCTCAAAGGAAGGTCAGTTTTGTAGCTTCTGTAATGAGCTAAAGTGTTTTCAGATGTGTGAACATGATTGCACAAGGGTTTTCTAATCATCAATTAGCCTTCTGAGCCAATGAGCAAACACATTGTACCATTAGAACACTGGAGTGATAGTTGCTGGAAATGGGCCTCTATACACCTATGTAGATATTGCACCAAAAACCAGACATTTGCAGCTAGAATAGTCATTTACCACATTAGTAATGAATAGAGTGTATTTCTTTAAAGTTAAGACTAGTTTAAAGTTATCTTCATTGAAAAGTACAGTGCTTTTCCTTCAAAAATAAGGACATTTCAATGTGAGCCCAAACTTTTGAACGGTAGTGTATATATATATATATATATATATATATATATATATATATATATATATATATATATATATATATATATATATATATATATATATATATATATATATATATATATATATATATATATATATATATATATATATATATATATAATCTGTCTCATTGCAGATTAGACAAACTGCCTTTTCCTTACACTGAACAAAAATAAGTCATTTGTCCACTGATGTTTAAAAAACTCTACACTCGTAGTCTATTTTACTTTTGCCCATCGATTTTGCCATTTTTTTCCCCCTCGTGCACTAATTGACTGAAAGAGCGCACACTTGCCGGTTTGCGTTATCGATGGAAAAATGCATTTTTAAACAATATGATTTGCCTGAGCGGCTAGGAGACCCAGAGAGAAACAAGCGGTAGAAATCGGATGGATGGATGGGCTAGAAAGGACAGATAAAAAAATCCATCCATCCATCCACTTTCTACCGCTTGTCCCTTTTGGGGTCGCGGGGGGTGCTGTAGCCTAAATTACCGGTAATACTTTTTTAAAAACACTTTTTTACTCAGGCCGGATTTTGAACGCTGGCGGGCTATATCTGGTGTAAACTATTGTTGCATATACATAAATGGCCAAATGATGAGACCTCTTTTTAGAAATAGAAGAATCAGTCTTTGTCTCTGTTGTGATGAAGTACCACTCGATAAACATGCACTAGTCTAGGGCAGTGTTTTTCAACCACTGCGCCGCGGCACACTAGTGTGCCGTGAGATACAGTCTGGTGTGCCGTGGGAGATTATGTAATTTCACCTAATTGGGATAAAAATATTTTTTGCAAACCAGTAACCGCAAATAATGTGCCGTTGTTGAGTGTCGGTGCTGTCTAGAGCTCGGCAGAGTAACCGTGTAATACTCTTCCATATCAGTAGGTGGCAGCAGGTAGCTAATTGCTTTGTAGATGACAGGAACGACGACGATAGTTTGTCGTGATCACAATATGCGGGAGGCAGTGTGCAGGTAAAAAGATATCTCAATCAATCAATCAAAGATGATCTATATAGCCCTAAATCACTAGTGTCTCAAAGGGCTGCATAAGCCACGATGACATCCTCGGCTCAGATCCCACATCAGGGCAAGAAAAAACTCGACCCAATGGTATTACAACGCTTAAACCAAAAATAAACAAAAGGCATTGAAGCTTAGGGATGGCTATGCAAAACGAAACTAAAACTGAACTGGCTGCAAAGTAAGCAAAAACAGAATGCTGGACGACAGCAAAGACTTGCAGCGTGTGGAGCAGCAGACGGCGTCCACAAAGTACATCCGTCCATGACAATCAACAATGTTCACACAAAGAAGAAATAGCGTCCGCACAACTTAAATCGTCTTGATTGCGAAAACAAAGCAGGTGCGGGGAATGTCCAAGGAAGACATGAAACTGCTACAGGAAAACACCAACAAAACAGGAAAAGCCACCAAAATAGCAGCGCAAGACCAGAACTAAAACACGATAAACAGGAAAATGACAACAATTTCTGAATAAGTCAGGGGGTGATGTGACAGGTCGTGACAGTACACCTACTTTGAGACAAGAACTATAGTTGGTTATAGTTTAAATTGGAGATGTCCGATAATATTATCGGCCGATAAATGCTTTAAAATGTAATATCGGAAATTATCTTCAAAAAGTAAAATGTATGACTTTTTAAAACGCCGCTGTACGGAGTGGTACACGGACGTAGGGAGAAGTACAGAGCGCCAATAAACCTTAAAGGCCCAATCACATAATATCTACGGCCTTTCACACACACAAGTGAAGGCAACGCATACTTGGTCAACAGCCATACAGGTCACACTGAGGGTGGGCGTATAAACAACTTTAAACACTGCGCGCCACACTGTGAACCCACACCAAAGAAGAATGACAAACACATTTCGGGAGAACATCCGCACCATAACACAACATAAACACAACAGAACAAATACCCAGAACCCCTTGCAGCACTAATTCTTCTGGGACGCTACACTATACACCCCCCGCTACCCCCTACCCAGAACCCCGCTCCTCCACCTCAACCCCGCCCACCTCAACCCCCCCCCCCCCCCCCCCCCACCTCATGCTCTCTCAGGGAGATCATGTCATAAACAACTTTAACACTGTTACAAATATGCACCACACTGTGAACTCACACCAAACAAGAATGACAAACACATTTGGGGAGAACATCCGCACCGTAACACAACATAAACACAACAGAACAAATACCCAGAACCCCTTGCAGCACTAACTCTTCCGGGATGCTACAATATACACCCCCCACTACGCCATAAAAACCCCGCCCTCCCAAGCCCGCCCACCTCAACCTCCTCATGCTCTCTCAGGGAGAGCATGCCCCAAATTCCAAGCTGCTGTTTTGAGGCATGTTAAAAAAAATAGTGCACTTTGTGATTTCAATAATAAATATGGCAGTGCCATGTTGGCATTTTTTGAGTTGATTTATTTTGAAAACCTTGTTACATTGTTTAATGCATCCAGCGGGGCATCACAACAAAATTAGGCATAATAATGTGTTAATTCCACGATATCGGTTGATATCGGAATCGGTAAGTAAGAGTTGGACAATATCGGAATATCGGATATCGGCAAAAAAAAACATTATCGGATATCTCTAGTTTAAATTCATATCCAACAATTGCGAGAACGACTTTTTAAGTGTCAATATCGGCTGCGGAGTTGAATTTTTCAATGATTTCTGCTGGTGGTGTGCCTCGGGATTTTTCCAATAAAAATTTTTTTGCCTTTGCTCAGAAAAGGTTGAAAAACACTGCCCAAGACCAGTGTTTTTCAACCTTTTCTGAGCAAAGGCAAATTTTTTTCATAAAAAAAATACGGAGGCACACCACCAGCAGAAAAGGTTAAAAAATGAAACTCCACCAGGATGTTGTGCCTTATTTTGAGTTTGTTGTTGTTTCCTGTGTGTAGTGCTTTAGTTCCTGTCTTGCGCTGTTATTTTGGTGACCCTTCCTGTTTTGTTGGCGTTCTCCTGTAGCAGCTTCACACCTTCCTTTGAGTGCTATCGCCCGCACCGGCTTTGTTTTCGCAATCAAGACTATTGAAATTGTGCGTACGCTATCCTTCTTTGTGGGGACATTGTTGATTGTCACGTCATGTACGGATGTGCTTTGTGGACGCCGTCTTTGCTCCACACGCTGTAAGTTTTTGCTGTCGTCCAGCATTCGGTTTTTGTTGACTTTGTAGCCAGTTCAGTTTTACTTTTGTTTTACATAGCCGTCCCTATGCTTCAGTGCCTTTTCCTAGCGGGACTTGCCTTTTGTTCATTTTTGGTTTAAGCGTTACATACCTTTTTACCTGCACGCTGTCTCTCGCTGTGCTCTGCATATTGGGATCACGACAAACCATCCTTGACGCGTTCCGACTTCTACAAAGCAATGAACTACCTGCTGCCACCTACTGGTATGGAGTATTACATGGTTACCCTCCCAAGCTCTACACAGCACAGGCACTAGACAACGACACATTATTATGATTATTAATTTGCAAAAAATATTTTTTGGACCAACTAGGTCAGTGGTTCTTAACCTGGGTTCGATCGAACCCTAGGGGTTCGGTGAGTCAGGCTCAGGGGTTCAGCGGAGGTCAAAACACACCCGACTCATCGTGTAAATAAAAACTTCTCCCTATCGGCGTATTACGGATACGGCAACAGCAGAAGTCAGACTGATTTGCAGGTGTGTAATTTGTTGTGAGTTTATGCACTGTTGGTTTTGTTGTTTGAACAAGGTGATGTTCATGCACGGTTCATTTTGTGCACCAGTAAAAAAAACATGGTAACACTTTAGTATGGGGAACACTGCAAAAACTGAAATCTAAGTCAATCAATCAATGTTTATTTATATAGCCCTAAATCACAAGTGTCTCAAAGGGCTGTACAAGCCACAACGACATCCTCGGTACAGAGTAAGATTAAATATCTCAAATAAGGGTGATATTTGCTTATTTTCTGTCTGATAAGATAATTCTTCTCACTAAGCAGATTTTATGTTTGATGTTTTACTTGTTTTAAGGGTTTTGGTCCTAAATGATCTCAGTAAGATATTATAGCTTATTGCTGAGATTTTATGATCTATATTGAGTAAAACCTGCTTGAAACTAGAATATCAACTGATGCAAAGCTGTGTCATCAACACTCACAAGTATAAAACTACTTTTTTAAAGTAATAATTTCTTATTTTAAGCATGAAAAAAAAAATCATGATGCCGAGCGCATATTATGTCAAGATAATGGCACTAGCATTTACTTATTTAAGAATATTTTTCAACATATTGAGCCAAAAGGTCTAAAAAAAAATTCTACCATTGAGTTCATTGAGGTTAGATAATTTTACTTGTTTTGGAAAGTCTTGACAAGCCAAATTTTCTTGTTCTTTTGGCGGATAATTTTGCTTAGTTCAAGCAAAATATCCCTAATTTGTATTTCTTTTTTTCTTGTTTTTGAACACTGACTTTTTGCAGTGAACATATTCACCATTAATTAGTTGCTTATTAAAGGCCTACTGAAACCCACTACTACCGACCACGCAGTCTGATAGTTTATATATCAATGATGAAATCTTAACATTGGAACACATGCCAATTGGGCCGGGTTAACTTATAAAGTGCAATTTTAAATTTCCCGGGGAACTTCCGGTTCAAAACACCTTTGAGGATGACGTATGCGCGTGACGTAGCCAGTAGAACACAGGTATGGCTTCCCCATTGAAGCCAATACGAAATAGCTGTTTTCATCTCGTTATTCCACAGTATTCTGGACATCTGTGTTGGTGAATCTGTTGCAGTTTGTTCATTGCATTATGGAGAAAGAAGCTGAGCAAGCAAAGAAGAAAGTCGGTGCGAAGCGGAGTATTTTGCGAGGGAAGTCAGCAACACAACACAGTCGGTGTTTCATTGTTTACATTCCCGAAAGATGCAGTCAAGATCGAAGAACTCGGACAACAGAGACTCTTACCAGGAGGACTTTGACTTCGTTAACAGACGCAGACGCGATACCGTGCGTACGCTTCCAAACATTTGATCGCTTGCTATAACTAGCTCGAGCTAGTAGCTAGTAGCTAGGAGCTAGGAGCTAGCATAACAAACACCTAGGTGTTTGTTATGCGGGATTCATTTGTGGCATATTAAATATAAGCCTGGTTGTGTTGTGGCTAATAGAGTATATATATGTCTTGTGTTTATTTACTGTTTTAGTCATTCCCAGCTGAATATCAGGTCCCACCCGCGCGCTTCCAAACATTTGATTGCTTGCCCGTACGTGCGTGTCATGTACGTAACTTTGGTTAAATATATAAGCTTTATGAACCTTGGGTTAGGTGAACGGTTCTTTGGGCTGAGTGACTGTGTGTGTTGTGCAGGTGTTTGAATTGTATTGGCTGGTTATATATACGGGATCCCGTCCATATTACCCGCTCGAGCTATAACTAGCTCGAGCTAGTAGCTAGGAGCTAGCATAACAAACACCTAGGTGTTTTTATGTGGGATTAATTTGTGGCATATTAAATATAAGCCTGGTTGTGTTGTGGCTAATAGAGTATATATATGTCTTGTGTTTATTTACTGTTGTAGTCATTCCCAGCTGAATATCAGGTCACCCCCGGCTCTCACAGCATCTTCCCTATCTGAATAGCTTCAACTCCCCACTAGTCCTTCACTCTCACTTTCCTCATCCACAAATCTTTCATCCTCGCTCAAATTAATGGGGAAATCGTCGCTTTCTCGGTCCGAATCTCTCTCACTTCATGCGGCCATCATTGTAAACAATAGGGAACTTTGCGTATATGTTCAATTGACTATGTCACGCTACTTCCGGTAGGGGTAAGCCTTTTTTTTATCAGATACCAAAAGTTGCGATCTTTATCGTCGTTGTTCTATACTAAATCCTTTCAGCAAAAATATGGCAATATCGCGGAATGATCAAGTATGACACATAGAATAGATCTGCTATCCCCGTTTAAATAAAAACAAATAATTTCAGTAGGCCTTTAACATGCAAATTAGTAACATATTGGCTCTTAACTAATCATTATTAAGTACTTATTAATGCCTTAATCGGCATGGCCTTATTATAACTCTAACCCTCTAACCCTAACCCTAACCCTAACCAAATAACTCTAAATTAAGTATTTGTTACTTAGAATATGTTCCCCTAGTTTCCAAAAAACTCTAAATTAAGTCTTTGTTACTTAGAATATGTTCTCCATACTAAAGTGTTACCAAAAACATATAACCTTGTCTTGAATTTGAAAAAAAACCCAAACATTTTATTTTTCACTAAAGAAGGGTTCATATGAAACTGGTGGGGTTCGGTACCTCCAACAAGGTTAAGAACCACTGAATTAGGTGAAGTTGCATAATTTCCCACGGCACACCAGACAATATCTCACGAGTGTTTGAAAATCACTGGTCTAGGGTGTCCTCCATCTCGCCTACAATGTACGCTTCTCTGTTATGCTCAACATACAGTAAGTGGTAGAAAATAGATGAATCAAAGTGAATTAGGCGCAGCTATTTTTTTTAAGCCTGTGAAGCATATGCCTCTTTTTCAGCATAATTCTTTTTTCCTAGCACAAAAACTCAAGTCCATTATAAAGTATTTGAAGGATTCAGGGAACTTTATTGTCATACCAGCA
Organism: Entelurus aequoreus; assembly: GCF_033978785.1. Lineage (NCBI taxonomy): Eukaryota > Metazoa > Chordata > Actinopteri > Syngnathiformes > Syngnathidae > Entelurus > Entelurus aequoreus. The sequence goes on along the minus strand of NC_084749.1, from coordinate 41,099,596 downwards.
CACATGAGATGGCATGTGCCGGAACTGGCGCACAGCCGGGTGTCGACACCTGCAGAGGCCGTGGCTAATGTTTCTTATCTTTGCATACTCGGTGGCAGTAGCTCAGTCTGCCAGTGCTTGGCACAGGTCACAGGATTAGCTGCTTTTATATATTTCAAACACGCCTATTTGGACTGGAGGAGAGATGCTGAAGGTGTCGCTGGGCAAGGCACCAAAAACCTCAGACATGCTCAAGGACATAATTTCCTGCAGCACAGATTTCAGTCAAGCTCGAATGTGTCAATTTTAAAGCAGGAACTTATTTTTCGGTGGGCACCTCTATGTAATTACATTGCCATGTGAAACAAGGTGTATTTCAATTGAAGGGGGACATTTTTCTCCGACACGTGTTCGTTTAATCTCTAATAAATCTCACCGAGTCGTTGTCAATTTTCCGATTCACCAACTTGGATGTGTTTTACAGTGTGATTGATTGAAGCAAAGAAACACAAAGGGAGAGGGAAAAAGGAGACATCCTGCTACCTAGTTTCCCCAAAGTCTAATACACTGTCCTTGTTTCATTTCACTTGTTTCCATAGTAACGGCGCCCCCTCTGGCTTATCTTGCCGCTCGCAAATACAAACCCCGTTTCCATATGAGTTGGGAAATTGTGTTGGATGTAAATATAAACGGAATACAATGATTTCCTTCTCAATCTATATTCAATTGAATGCACTACAAAGACTATTTGATGTTCAAACTCATAAACTTTATTTTTTTTTTGCAAATAATAATTAACTTAGAATTTGATGCCAGCAACACGTGACAAAGAAGTTGGGAAAAGTGGCAATAAATACTGATAAAGTTGAAGAATGCTCATCAAACACTTATTTGGAACATCCCACAGGTGAAGAGGCAAATTGGGAACAGGTGGGTGCCATGATTGGGTATAAAAGTAGATTCCATGAAATGCTCAGTCATTCACAAACAAGGATGGGGCGAGGGTCACCACTTTGTCAACAAATGCGTGAGCAAATTGTTGAACAGTTTAAGAAAAACCTTTCTCAACCAGCTATTGCAAGGAATTTAGGGATTTCACCATCTACGGTCTGTAATACCATCAAAGGGTTCAGAGAATCTGGAAAAATCACTGCACGTAAGCAGCTAAGCCCGTGACCTTCGATCCCTCAGGCGGTACTGCATCAACAAGCGACATCAGTGTGTAAAGGATATCACCACATGGGCTCAGGAACACTTCAGAAACCCACTGTCAGTAACTACAGTTGGTCGCTACATCTGTAAGTGCAAGTTAAAACTCTCCTATGCAAGGCAAAAAACGTTTATCAACAACACCCAGAAACGCCGTCGACTTCGCTGGGCCTGAGCTCATCTAAGATGGACTGATACAAAGTGGAGTGACGAGTCCACATTTCAAATTGTTTTTGGAAACTGTGGACGTCGTGTCCTCCGGACCAAAGAGGAAAAGAACCATCCGGATTGTTATAGGCGCAAAGTTGAAAAGCCAGCATCTGTGATGGTATGGGGGTGTATTAGTGCCCAAGACATGGGTAACTTACACATCTGTGAAGGCGCCATTAATGCTGAAAGGTACATACAGGTTTTGGAGCAACATATGTTGCCATCCAAGCAACGTTACCATGGACGCCCCTGCTTATTTCAGCAAGGCAATGCCAAGCCACATGTTACATCAACGTGGCTTCATAGCAAAAGAGTGCGGGTACTAGACTGGCCTGCCTGTAGTCCAGACCTGTCTCCCATTGAAAATGTGTGGCGCATTATGAAGCCTAAAATACCACAATGGAAACCCCCGGACTGTTGAACAACTTAAGCTGTACATCAAGCAAGAATGGGAAAGAATTCCACCTGAGAAGCTTAAAAAATGTGTCTCCTCAGTTCCCAAACGTTTACTGAGTGTTGTTAAAAGGAAAGGCCATGTAACACAGTGGTGAACATGCCCTTTTCCAACTACTTTGGCACGTGTTGCAGCCATTAATGTCTAAGTTAATTATTATTTGCAAAAAAAAAATAAAGTTTATGAGTTTGAACATCAAATATCTTGTCTTTGTAGTGCATTCAACTGAATATGGGTTGAAAAGGATTTGCAAATCATTGTATTCCGTTTATATTTACATCTAACACAATTTCCCAACTCATATGGAAACAGGGTTTGTACATCACACCCTCATGTCAGGGCTCTATTGTGTGTTACTTTAAAACTAACCATATATAATTATACCCAATGATATACTGTAACAGCTATTAGATGGTTAGCAAGCAGAAATACTATGATGGGAGGATCAATATGTTCCTTTCATTAGGTGTATGTGAATAATAGCAATATGTTAGCCTTAAAAATTAGAGATGTCCGATAATGGCTTTTTTGCCGATATCCAATATTCCGATATTGTCCAACTCTTAATTACCGATTCCGATATCAACCGATACCGACATATATAGTCGTGGAATGAACACATTATTATGCCTAATTTTGTTGTGATGCCCCGCTGGATGCATTAAACAATGTAACAAGGTTTTCCAAAATAAATCAACTCAAGTTATGGAAAAAAAATGCCAACATGGCACTGCCATATTTATTTTCGAAGTCACAAAGTGCTTTTTTTTTTTTTAACATGCCTCAAAACAGCAGCTTGGAATTGGGGACATGATCTCCCTGAGAGAGCATGAGGTGGGGGGGGGGGTGTTGAGGTGGGCGGGGTTCTGGGTAGGGGGTAGCGGGGGGTGTATAGTGTAGCGTCCCGGAAGAATTAGTGCTGCAAGGGGTTCTGGGTATTTGTTCTGTTGTGTTTATGTTGTGTTATGGTGCGGATGTTCTCCCGAAATGTGTTTGTCATTCTTGTTTGGTGTGGGTTCACAGTGTGGCGCGCAGTGTTTAAAGTTGTTTATACGGCCACCCTCAGTGTGACCTGTTTGGCTGTTGACCAAGTATGCCTTGCCTTCACTTGTGTGTGTGAAAAGCCGTAGATATTATGTGATTGGGCCGGCACGCAAAGGCAGTGCCTTTAAGGTTTATTGGCGCTCTGTACATCTCCCTACGTCCGTGTACCACTCCGTACAGCGGCATTTTAAAAAGTCATACATTTTACTTTTTGAACTGATATACCGATAATTTCCGAGATCACATTTTAAAGCATTTATCGGCCGATAATATCAGTCCAATATTATCGGCCATCCATATTAAAAATATAAAAATCCTTTATATTCCAGCAGCAGTGTTTGAAATAATAGCATTACAGCGTTATTAACACCTTTACTTACTTCTGGTAATTGGTATTTCAACTACCGTATTTTCCGGACTATAAGGCGCACTTACAATCTTAAAAGCACTTTTTCCCCCTCAAAACTCGACAGTGCGCCTTATAACCCGGTGCGCCTATCGTAAGGAATACGTTTGGTTGAGCTTACCCACCTCAAAACTCTTTTATTTGGTACATGGTGTAATGATAAGTGTGACCAGTAGATGGCAGTCAAACATAAAAGATAAAAGTTGGCTGCACTATGATGGCAATATGACTAAAGTAAACAACGCCAACATTTTTTAAATGTTCCTTTGAAAATATAGAACATTACACACGGCGCTCAAAAATCTATCAACATGTTTTAGTACGACTTTGGTAAGCTATTAAGCCGCATTGCTTGGTGGATTGTCTGCGTATTAAACAAACAAGTATTATTATGGTGTGTGTGTAAGGTAAGACATTATCTGCCGTTTTGTTTCGCAATATTATGCAAAATAAACTTTTCTTGCGTTCTGGTACCTGCTGATCTGTATTTGGGATCTGCGTAAATCCTGAAAAATTGTAAAATATATATATATATATATATAAATATATATATATATAAAATAACAAGCAATAATTATACCAAACAAGGGAATGGCGTGTGTGAACTAGATCCAAAAGTGTGTGTGTGTATGCAAATATGTGTATGAATTAACTGTTGAGTGTTACTGTAAAGGTTGAGCGAGAGGCAAGTACAAAAGGGGCGGGGCTGAATCATAGAACCGTGAGACAAACAGGAAGTCGGGGGCTATAGCGGGGCGTAGGAGGTCCGTGTCTAAGCAGGAGGTCAAGATCCAAGAGACAGTCCAGGAAGCAGAAGGAACAAGGAATGACGAGACACACAGCTCGTCAACGCGGGAACGGAGGTCTACAGTAGGATCGACAAGGAGGACACGAGACAGTCACTACAACGGGGAAGAAAACAGATAGCAAAAAGGTAGCATAGAGCATGACGTGGCTTACTGTACGCGAACAGAAGATTACGTTCTGGCGCGGGATAGCAGGTTGAGCAGGCTTATTATAAAGGCAGGTCTGATCATCAGCTCCAAGTGTGCTGATTACTGATAGATTGCAGCATAGTGACGCCCGCAGGAGGTGAGAGGCCGTGGGCGTGTCCCGAGGTGCGCTGAAACCAGGGCCGTTGCTATTACTTCTAGGCCCCCCTGAAAGAGTATTGGTCCGGGCCCCTCTATCTCATTCATTGCTACCGTCAATGTTGTTGTTTTTTAGTGTTTTTGACGGTGCCTGGAGTAATACACCCAATTTGTATTTATTTTTTACAATTAACCACTTCACAAGTCAGAGTATTATTATGTAAATTATGTATTATTAGTTGTCTTTTAACTTTTTTGTATTTAGGCTTTTCAAATTTCCCAATATTAACGCATTTTACAAGACCACATTGAACACATCGTGATGTGTTCATTATGAACTTAAGGCTCCAGAGTCCAGCCTGGGCCCCTGTCAAAGGTAATGTTACAGACATTAAATGATTGAACAAGGAAGCTAATTGTTTCAGCCACCCTCAGTAATTTTACGCTCTCACCATTCTTAGAAAGAAAGTTTTAATGTCGTGGGCCCCCTGCTCTGATGCTCCTACTCCTGGTCTTCCTCTCAACTCGATCTTTTATGGCGTGCTTCTTTCTTGTGCTTTTAAGGGGGCGTCCTAACCCTGCTGAGTTCGCTCACGCTCACTTAATTCCGATGAGGAAGAACCATGGGAAGGAAGAACCGCGTTGTGAGCCAAAGTTCCTTCCAATTTTTCATGTCTGTGAGCGAACGCACAAACTCCCTGAGTATTATTTGGACCACATGTGAGCAACATTGGACATGCACACTGTCCAATGTTGCACCAGCATCACGCCTGTTCCAAACCTGACATCAAAACAAGTTAAAGGCCTACTGAAATGATTTTTTTTTTATTTAAACGGGGATAGCAGATCCATTCTATGTGTCATACTTGATCATTTCGCGATATTGCCATATTTTTGCTGAAAGGATTTAGTAGAGAACATCGACGATAAAGTTCGCAACTTTTGGTCGCTGATAAAAAAAAGCCTTGCCTGTACCGGAAGTAGCGTGACGTCGCAGGTTGAAAGGCTCCTCACATTTCCCCATTGTTTACACCAGCAACGAGAGCGATTCGGACCGAGAAAGGGACGATTACCCCATTAATTTGAGCCAGGACGAAAGATTCGTGAATGAGGAACGTGAGAGTGAAGGACTAGAGTGCAGTGCAGGACGTATCTTTTTTCGCTCTAACCGTAACTTAGGTACGAGCTGGCTCATTGGATTCCACACTTTCTCCTTTTTCTATTGTGGATCACGGATTTGTATTTTAAACCACCTCGGATACTATATCCTCTTGAAAATGAGAGTCGAGAACGCGAAATGGACATTCACAGTGACTTTTATCTCAATGACAATACATCGGCGAAGCACTTTAGCTACGGAGCTAACGTGATAGCATCGGGCTTAACTGCAGATAGAAACAAAAGAAATAAACCCCTGACTGGAAGGATAGACAGAAAATCAACAATACTATTAAACCATGGACCTGTAACTACACGGTTAATGCTTTCCAGCCTGGCGAAGCTTAACAATGCTGTTGCTAACGACGCCATTGAAGCTAACTTAGCAACGGGACCTCACAGAGCTATGCTAAAAACATTAGCTATCCACCTACGCCAGCCAGCCCACATCTGCTCATCAACACCCGTGCTCACCTGAGTTCCAGCAATCGACGGAGCGACGAAGGACTTCACCCGATCATCGATGCGGTCGGCGGCTAGCGTCAGATAGCGCGTCTGCTATCCAACTCAAAGTCCTCCTGGTTGTGTTGCTGCAGCCAGCCGCTAATACACCGATCCCACCTACAGCTTTCTTCTTTGCAGTCTTCATTGTTCATTAAACAAATTGCAAAAGATTCACCAACGCAGATGTCCAGAATACTGTGGAATTTTGCGATGAAAACCGAGCTTTTTATATTGGATACAATGTGTCCGAATACTTCCACTTCAACCATTGACGTCACACGCATACGTCATCATACATAGACGTTTTCAACCGGAAGTTTAGCGGGAAATTTTAAATTGCACTTTATAGCTAACTTAGCTACGGGACCTCGACAGTGCTGTGCTAAAATCATTAGCTCTCCACCTACGCCAGCCCTCATCTGCTCATCACCACCCGTGCTCACCTGCGTTCCAGCGATCGACGGCGGGACGGAGGACTTCAGCATCGGTGCGGTCGGCGGCTAGCGTCGGATAGCGCGTCTGCTATCCAACTCAAAGTTCTCCTGGTTGTGTTGCTGCAGCCAGCCGCTAATACACCGATCCCACCTACAACTTTCTTCTTTGCAGTCTCCATTGTTCATTAAAAAAATTGCTAAAGATTCACCTACACAGATGTCCAGAATACTGTGGAATTTTGCGATGAAAACAGAGCTTTTTGTATTGGGACACAATGGTGTCCCAATACTTCCGCACAATCCGTGACGTCACGCGCAAACGTCATCATACCGAGATGTTTTCAGCCAGATATTTCCCGGGAAATTTAAAATTGCACTTTATAAGTAAACCCGGCCGTATTGGCATGTGTTGCAATGTTAAGATTTCATCATTGATATATAAACTATCAGACTGCGTGGTCGGTAGTAGTGGGTTTCAGTAGGCCTTTGAAATGTTTTATTATAATAATCAAATAACAGCAGTGATTTCCATTAAAATATGTTCTAATATAAAATATTTGACCCACTGACAAAGAAAATAAAACATTTTGTTTTTCATGAGCTGTATGTTATACGTCTGGGTGAATTTGAGACATGTAGCCCTTTAGAAATCACATTTACTTCACCTTGAAACATTCCCATTTTGCACAATGAACTGTGTCTACATTTTTTTGTCTGTAAAATATATCATTGCAAAGTTTTTTTTATTAGCATTTATGTAATTTAGGAACAACATTGTATCATTTATAGTCGGGGTCAAAAGTTTGTAAAGAACATAATGTCATGGCTGTCTTGAGTTTCCAATAATTTCTACAACTCTTATTTTTTTGTGATAGAGTGATTGGAGCACATACTTGGTTGTAAAAACATTCATGAAGTTTGGTTCTTTTATGAATTTATTATGGGTCTACTGAAAATGTGAGCAAATCTGCTGGGTCAAAAGTATACATACAGCAATGTTAATATTTGGTTACATGTCCCTTGGCAAGAAAGCGCTTTTGGTAGTCATCCACAAGCTTCTGGCAAGCTTCTGGTTGAATTTTGGACCAATCCTCGTGACAAAATTGGTGCAGTTCAGCTAAATGTGTTGGTTTTCTGACATACACTTGTTTCTTCAGCATTGTCCACACATCCTGACTTAAGTCAGGACTTTGGGAAGGCCATTCTAAAACCTTAATTCTAGCCTGATTTAGCCATTCCTTTACCATTTTTGGGGTGATTTTCCTGTTGGAACACCCAACTGTGCCCAAGACCCAACCTCCAAGCTGATGATTTTAGGTTGTCCTGAAGAATTTGGAGGTAATCCTCCTTTTTCATTGTCCCATTTACTCTCTGTGAAACACCAGTTTCATTGGCAGCCAAACAAGCCCAGAGCATAATACTACCACCACCATGCTTGACTTGCATGGTGTTCCTGGGATTAAAGGCCTCACCTTTTCTCCTCCAAACATATTGCTGGGTAGGGATGATGTTTGATAAGAAATTATCGAGTTCGAGCCTATTATCGAATCCTCTTATCGAACCGATTCCTTATCGATTCTCTTATCGATTCTCTTATGGAGTCCAGATAGGTTGTTGTATATGGAAAAAAACACACAATATTTTGGTTTAACAAAAGCTCACTTTTATTATAAAAGAAAAAAATAAAATCTAATAAATAAATAATATTGACTGTTACCCCCCTAAAAAAATTAAATAAAATAAATAAATATTGACTGTTGTTACCCAAAGTATATTAAGTGGGATTTTTCAGAAAAACAAATATATACAGCAACACAAAAACAACCTGTCTCTGTGATCACTATAGGTGTATAAATAATAATATAGTGGTAAATAAAATCAGTCCCTTGGGCACAAAACTGAAAATAATACAGCTCTCCAAAAAGTGCAATTCTGCTGCTATTTGACATAACTGTTTGTTATGATGCTTTGACATTTTTGCAGTTTATTTCTTTATTGAAAGAAAATTCTATTAAGAGAAAAGTTCTTTGCAAATGTGGTTACAATGCTAAAAAATGAAAAGTTAAAGCTAAAAAAAGAAATACACTTTATTGAGTTAAAATCTTTCTTTATAGGGGGAAAGATGTGATGTTATGAGCTAGGGAAAATAACAACTACACTACCCAGCATGCAACGGGAGTGACGAGCATGCGCGGTAGCCCCGAAAAGTGTTGTTGCATGTCGCCACCCGGCAGCTAAGAATGAGTTTATGAGCAAGCTGTGAAAGTAAACGTCAAGAACTCAGCCAACACGCCTCGTCTGCATTATTTATAATTAGACAGACAACACATATACAGTGTGATTTTGTTTTGTTCACAAGGAAAGAAAAACAAAAGTTAAAAAAGGGAGATGTGTTGTATATATATGTATGTGCTGCGGTTGCTTTAAGAACGTTGCGACAGCTGCCGTAAAGGAGGTGCGTTGCTAACCTGGTTGCTAGGTCGTAAAAGTGTTCCTCATGTTTGTACTCTGCTCAAATCTCTCAGTAAAGTTATTCATTGGATTATACCTTTTTTTTTAACTTTATTACACCTTGGAGCGCTTTTTCCGGTCCATTGTTTTTCCTGCTTTCCCTATCTGCGCCTAATGTCTGAGCTACGTGACGTCATTTCTTGTGATGTCTCAAAGGGCATTGCTGGTCGGGAAGGGATTCGTTCCGAGGGATTCGAATAAAGAACCAACTCTTTTTCTTTACTATAGTGGTCTCAATAACGGGTACCGGTTCTCACAAAGGGATTTGAGTCCGAGGACTCGGTTCTTTTCTTATCGAACAACCGGGAAAACCGGTTTCGAGTATCATCCCTATTGCTGGGAACTCATTTCAACACAAAGTTTTGGTGTTCATTGTACCATTTACTCTCTGTAAAGCACCAGTTCCATTGGCAGCAAAACAGGCCCAGAGCATAATACTACCACCACCATGCTTGATGGTAGGATATGTGTTCCTGGATTTAAAGGCCTCACATTTTCTCCTCCAAACATATTGCTGGGTATTGTGGCCAAACAGCTAAATGTTTGTTTCATCTGACATCACATGGACAAAAATAAGACCTTCTGGAGGAAAGTTCTGTGGTCAGATAAAACTTGCCAAGGGACATGTAACCAAACATTAACATTGCTGTATGTATACTTTTGACCTATTTTGGTCACATTTTCAGTATGTGCTCCAATCACTCTATCACAGGGGTCGGCAACCTTTACCACTCAAAGAGCCATTTTGGCAAGTTTCACAAATTAAAGAAAGTAATGGGAGCCACAAAAATGTTTTTAAAATGAAAAACACTGCATACAAAGCTTAAATGCTTTGTGCTATGTTAACCAGGGGTCTCCGACACACGCACCGGCACGCACTTTAATGTGGAAATTTGATGTTAGTGCAGCCCGCGAGTTTTGAACTAATGGCGCCTGATAGCGTCATACTTGCCAACCCTCTCATTTTTCCCGGGAGACTCCCGAATATCAGAGCGTGATGACACTGCATTTGGCGCCCTCTACAGTCTGCCCTAACAGTGTACCTGCTCGACCACACGTAGAATGCAATTTCAGAATGCTCACGTAAATGACAGCAAGGCGTACTAACTCAGCAGCCACACATCTTACACTGACGGTACCAATACCCAGAATCCCATGCAGCCCTAACTCTTCCGCTCAACCAACGCACGGAGAGGGGGGGGGGGGGGGGGTTGATGTGTGGGGGGATTTAGTGGTAGCGGGGGTGTATAATGTAGACCGGAAGAGTTAGGGCTGCATGGGATTCTGGGTAATGGTTGTGTTGTGTTTATGTTGTGTTACGGTGGGATGTTCTCCAGAAATGTGTTTTTCATTCTTTTTTGGTGTGGGTTCACAGTGTGGCGCATATTTGTAACGTAACAATGTTAAAGTTGTTTGATACGGCTACCGTCAGTGTAAGCTGTGTGGCTGATGACTAAGTATGCTTTGCTGTCTCCTGTATGTGCAAGTAATAACAACATGCAACATGTGGCTGGACTGGCACGCTGTACGTAAATGCTATAGAGGACAATTACTGCAGTGCAATTAGGGCACGCACTTTATTTAGTAATTAGAGTGTAAATAGGATTATTTTTTCCCTGGGAGTAATCTATGAGAGACACTGAGATCCATAAGTCTCCTGGGAAAATCGGGGGGGTCGGCATGTATGTAGCTGAGCCGCATCAGAGTGGTCAAGGAGCCGCATGCGGCTCCGGAGCCGCGGGTTGCCGACCCCTGCTCTATCACAAAGAAATAAGAGTTGTAGAAATTATTGGAATCTCAAGACAGCCATGACATTTTGTTCTTTACAAGTGTATGTAAACTTTTGACCATGACTGTATATCCATAGCTTAACATTATTAGTACATGGCATTAGAATAATCTCAATTGTGTTTGGAGAGTGTGGGTCTACAGTGCTTGTTCATTTTGCTAAAATCAGAGTTAGCATGCAGCCTTTAACTCTTAACGGCTTTTGCTGCTACATGCACACATAAGACGCTGCTAAATGCATTGATTGGCTTTGTGTGAACCGTATCGCATTGAAATGACCTAACAGTTAAGAGTTTATGTGTGGTCTTAGAGATGTCTTACTGTTTTTGTGGCCACAAACGCATCACTGGCTGAGCCGATTTTGTCCTTTGGCGCAAATGAAAGAGAGCAAGCGGTTGCTGTCAATACGACATCTCGTTTGTTGGTTTTGGTGTGATTACGAGACAAAGTGAAGTTTTGCTGCACAGTAGTTTTGAGGCTGATGTTATTTTGTTGTGGTCACGGCCGACAGTAATCAGTTTTGCTCAATAAAATGATGCAGACCACCTCCTCCTCCTTAAAACGTCTCGGCTGACATTGTCAATGTTTTGTTTATTGTGACCACTTGGTGCAGAGGAAACTGTTATGTGTTTATTTTGTTTGGAGTTAAGGTTGGATTCTGGATTTGAATTTTGTGCACTGCATAGATTTTCTGTGCGGGGAGGACATCTGTCACATCTATTAAACAAGACAAGAAGCAAGTAATTAAACAGAGACAGAATTAAAGGCCTACTGAAATGAAATGTTCTTATATAAACGGGGATAGCAGGTCTATTCTATGTGTCATACTTGATCATTTCGCGATATTGCCATATTTTTGCTGAAAGGATTTAGTAGAGAACCTCGACGATAAAGTTTGCAACTTTTGGTCGCTGATAAAAAAGCCTTGCCTGTACCGAAAGTAGCGTGACGTCACAGGTTGTGGAGCTCCTCACATCTGCACATTGTTTACACTCATGGCCACCAGCAGCGAGAGCGATTCGGACCGAGAAAGCGACGATTACCCCAATATTTTGAGCGAGGATGAAAGATTTGTGGATGAGGAAAGTGAGAGTGAAGGACTAGAGGGCAGTGGAAGCGATTCAGATAGGGAAGATGCTGTGAGAGGCGGGTGGGACCTGATATTCAGCTGGGAATGACTAAAACAGTAAATAAACACAAGACATATATATACTCTATTAGCCACAACACAACCAGGCTTATATTTAAGATGCCACAAATTAATCCCGCATAACAAACACCTCCCCCCTCCCGTCCATATAACCTACTAATGCAACTCAAACACCCGCACAACACACTCAATCCCACAGCCCAAAGTACCGTTCACCTCCGTAAAGTTCATACAGCACATATATTTCCCCAAAGTTACGTACATGACATGCACATAGCGGAACGCACGTACGGGCAAGCGATCAAATGTTTGGAAGCCAAAGCTGCGTACTCACAGTACCGCGTCTGCTATCCAGACAGTACCGCGTCTGCTATCCAGCTCAAAGTCCTCCTGGTTGTGTTGCTGCAGCCAGCCGCTAATACACCGCTTCCCACCTACAGCTTTCTTCTTTACTGTCTTCATTGTTCATTAAACAAATTGCAAAAGATTCACCAACACAAATGTCCAGAATACTGTGGAATTTTGCGATGAAAACAGACGACTTCATAGCTGGCCACAATGGTGTCCCGATATGTCCGCACAATCCGTGACGTCACGCGCAAACGTCATCATACCGAGACGTTTTCAGCAGAATATTCCGCGGGAAATTTTAAACTGCACTTTACTAATCTAACCCGGCCGTATTGGCATGTGTTGCAATGTTAAGATTTCATCATTGATATATAAACTATCAGACTGCGTGGTCGGTAGTAGTGGGTTTCAGTAGGCCTTTAAATTTGGCTCAATTTGAGGAGAGACACACGGACACTGTACCCTTGCACAGTGTCTCAGCACACTCTGCCAAAAGATTGCAAGCATCCTTCTTTTGTTTGGACTTTCTCTGACCACATGGCAACAGCTGTTTCTAAGGGACGAGGGTCGTAAACAGTTAACAGAAAAAGTCGTAAACAGTTCACAGAAAAGGTCGGTTAAAAAAAGAGGTCGTAAAACAGTTCAAAAGAGGTTCGTAAAACAGTTGAAAAAGAAGTCGTCTGGAACTTGGGCAGATCCTGCCTTCTCTCCGCTTTGTAGTCCTTGGGTTAAAGCAATATCTTTCTGTTGATTACAATACATGAAAGAAAACAGAAACCCCTTCATGTTGCTTTCCATCCTACACAGTGGAGTTTTACAAGCCTTCTTGGTAGGTTCAAAGACAGCTTTTGTCTTCTTGCTGGGAACTCATTTCAACACAAAGTTTTGGTGATGACTTAGATCAAATTATTCTAACACATCGGGAGCAGTGTGCAATTGCGCAGGCGCACACTCTAGTGTGCCGTGAGATACAGTCTGATGTGCCATGGGAGATTATGTAATTTCACCTAATTGGGTTACAATTATTTATGCAAACCAGTAATTATAATTCGCAAATAATGTGCCGTTGTGGAGTGTCTGTACTGTCTAGAGCTCGGCAGAGTAACCGTGTAATACTTTTCTATATCAGTAGGTGGCAGCAGGTAGCTAATTGCTTTGTAGATGTCGGGAACATGGTTTGTCGTGATCACAATGTGCAGGTAAAAAGGTATTTAAAGGCCTACTGAAATGACATTTTTTTATTTAAACGGGGATAGCAGATCCATTCTATGTGCCATACTTGATCATTTCGCGATATTGCCATATTTTTGCTGAAAGGATTTAGTAGAGAACATCGACGATAAAGTTTGCAACTTTTGGTCGCTGATAAAAAAAGCCTTGCCTGTACCGGAAGTACATTGTTTTCAATGCAGCGAGAGCGATTCGGACCGAGAAAGCGACGATTACCCCATTAATTTGAGCCAGGATGAAAGATTCGTGGATGAGGAACGTGAGAGTGAAGGACTAGAGTGCAGTGCAAGACGCATCTTTTTTCGCTCTGACCGTAACTTAGGTACAAGCTGGCTCATTGGATTCCACACTCTCTCCTTTTTCTATTGTGGATCACAAATGTGTATTTTAAACCACCTCGGATACTATATCCTCTTGAAAATGAGAGTCGAGAACGCGAAATGGACATTCAAAGTGACTTTTATCTCCACGACAATACATCGGCGAAACACTTTAGCTACGGAGCTAACGTGATAGCATCGGGCTTAACTGCAGATAGAAACAAAAGAAATAAGCCCCTGACTCGAAGGATAGACAGAAAATCAACAATACTAATAAACCATGGACCTGTAACTACACGGTTAATGCTTTCCAGCCTGGCGAAGGTTAACAATGCTGTTGCTAACGACGCCATTGAAGCTAACGGGACCTCACAGAGCTATGCTAAAAACATTAGCTATCCACCTACGCCAGCCAGTCCTCATCTGCTCATCAACACCCGTGCTCACCTGTGTTCCAGCGATCGACGGTGCGACGAAGGACTTCACCCGATCACCGATGCGGTCGGCGGCTAGCGTCGGATAGCGCGTCTGCTATCCACCTCAAGGTCCTCCTGTTTGTGTTGCTGCAGCCAGCCGCTAATACACCGATCCCACCTACAACTTTCTTCTTTGCAGTCTTCATTGTTCATTAAACAAATTGCAAAAGATTCACCAACACAGATGTCCAGAATACTGTGGAATTTTGCCATGAAAACAGAGCTTTTTTTATTGGATTTAATGGCGTCCGAAACTTTCTTCGCTCTCTGTGTTCTCCACCGTCGTGTTTATTTGGTCTCGTTGTCTTCCTTGTCATCCTTCCTGCAGTCTGCCTCCGGTCTACGTGACGAGCCGTGCGTCTCGTTGTCTCCCTGTGATTCCCTGTGTTTCCCTTTGGATTCCGGACTGCCTCCTCGACCTCTCGCTTGGACACGGACCTCCTATGCCCCGTTTAGCCCCCTAACCATCTGCCTGCCCCACGGACTGCCTTCTTGCCTTGTCCCTCCTCTCGATCCAACACTAGGTAGCACACACTACAGCTAATCACACACATCGTCTTACACAATACACACTCTTGGATTTTGTCACACACCATTCTCTAGTTAATTTATTAGCATTGAGTATTATTATATATATTGTGCATATACATATAATAAAACATAGAGCAACATTACCCCCTTGTGGAACTGTGCCGTCACAACTCCCTCCTGCAAACATAACAAAAGGGGTATTTACTAATGAAACAAGCAAAAACAAAAGGCTAGAGCAGAAGGGAAGTGCTCTAACCGGCCGGACTATGACAGACTTAAACTAAATGTTGGAACGCAGCAAAAAAACACTTACTATGAAATGTGGAGCAGACGGCATCCACAAAGTAGGAGCGTACTAGAGGGCAGCATGAAAAAGATTGTCCGTAGTCACCAGATAACAGCAGCATCAACAAACAATGTCCCGACAACCAAGGTAGAAAAATGATCAACTTAAATAGTTTTAACAGTGTTAGAATATTTATGTGTAAGTTATCACACAACTCTTATGCTATAAGGCCGTTGCTATAGTTATTAGCTATTGTGCTCAAGTTGTAATTTTCTATCTGTGCAAGGACAAAACTCTTTATCAGTCACGGCATATGATGGGTGGCCTTGCCACAGATATTTTGTTTGTCTTAGCCCACTAACAGCCAAGGACTTCAAGGACCTCAATGAAGATAAGACGACAGCACGCAGACGAAGCAGAGACAAGGCAATCACAAGCCCCCAGCACATTCCGTCACATATTGTGCGTACTGGAAGCTGCTTTGCATGAAATGTGTGGCCACTCCTTTTAGAGGCGGCCTCAGTGATGTAACCAGGGACCTCCCAAATAAATAGAGGAGCACGTGGGCTGGATTTTAGAGCATAGGTTGTTTTTGTAACTAGAGTACAGCCCAAACGTCTCTCCTCATTGAGCCAAATTGAACTCCGTCTCTGCATGATTCCTTGCTTCTTGTCTGTTTAATAGATGCCATCAGTGTTTGAACCTGACAAACAGGTGAGGGGAAATGCGCTGGGACAAAAGTGAAGCAGCCACAGGAAAAACACCAACAAAACCTGAAGAGCCACCAAAATAAAAGCACAGGACAGGAACTAACACAAAACACTAACAAAACCCAAAATAAAGGCACGGGCTGGTGTAACCAGCCATGGCATATGAATGGCTATGGAAAACAAAACTAAAACTGAACTGGCTACAAAGTAAATAAAAACAGAATGCTGGATGACAGCAAAGACTTACAGCGATAAGCAACAACTTAAATAGTCTTAGTGGTGTGCCTCTGCATTTTTTCAATGAAAAAAATGTGCCTTGGCTCAAAAAAGGTTGAAAAACACTGCTCTCGAGCAGGGGTGTCAAACTCATTTTCATTGAGGGCCACATCGCAATAATGACTGCTTTCATAATTTGCATTATGCATGAGGGTAATAACCTGTGATTAATCATGATTACTCGAAATGCATATGGATTTGAGTATTAGATTTTTTTATGTATAACTTGCTTTAAAATCATGAATAAAGGTGACAAGCAGATATTTAACTAATTGTTTTTATCTCATGAAAATAGTTTTGCAATACAGTATAATAATATAATTGGCATGATCAGATATTATTAAAGATTAAAATATGCTTTTTTTTTTTCTGTCAAAATTTTAAGAATGAATGCATTTAGTAAAAAAAAGAAAAGAAAAAAAAAGGGATTTTTTCCAGACTTTTGCGGGCCATATAAAATGATGTAGTGGGCCAGAAATGGCCCCCGGGCCTTGAGTTTGACAGCTGGGGAACATTGGTGTGGAGTCTGTGGAACAAAATTTGTTTTTAAGAAGGGGCCAAGAGGGTTATTGAAATTATTACAATTAAATGGTAAATGGGTTATACTTGTATAGCGCTTTTCTACCTTCAAGGTACTCAAAGCACTTTGACACGATTTCCACATTCACCCATTCACACACACATTCACACACTGATGGCGGGAGCTGCCATGCAAGGCACTAACCACGACCCATCAGGAGCAAGGGTGAAGTGTCTTGCTCAAGGACACAACGGACGTGACTAGGATGGTAGAAGGTGTGGATTGAACCAGGAACCCTCAGGTTGCTGGCACGGCCACTCTCCCAACGGTGCCACGCCGTCCCCTTAGAAATTACAATGTTATATAACTTCTGGCTTTGTTTTATTTCACATTTATTCGTATGAATGTATATTGGTTCAGTGTATGAATAATCATTTTGTAATATAGGCTACTGGGGTCTCTGTGTAGTTTGTTTACATGTACAACTTTCTCCGATGCCGCCACAGAAAGTCGCGTTTTACGCCACTCCTTCTTTGTCTCATTTTGTCCACCAAACGTTTTATGCTGTGCGTGAATGCACAAAGGTGAGCTTTGTTGATTTTATTATTTTGCTGGAGTACTTACCAGGCATATTTGGTCAATCCATGACTGCAAGCTAATCGATGCTAGCATGCTATTTAGGCTAGCTGTGTGTACATATTGCATCATTATGCCTCATTTGTAGGTATATTTGAGCTCATTCAATTTCATTTACTTATGTCTTCTGTGTATTTAATTTATATTTGCACGTCTCACGACACATTATCTGTATGTAATATTGGCTGCATTTCCCATAGTTGTTTGTGTGCCATGTTGTTCCAGACCACAGCAAACGTCACCCAGCTTGCATAGATTGTAATAAATCCATTAGAAGAAGACAGCCTGCCGTTTCCTTAAACTTGGACACACACATTTATACCTTTTGGCCATTCTGAGCCAGTAATTTCCAGGATTTATCTCATCCTTTGAGAAGCCTCCATTTTACTAATGATTTGATGTGTAGAATAAAAATGTAAATACAACATTTCTGTCAACAAAGATTTGCGTCAGCCTTTGATAGTAGGCTAATATAGACACTTACATCATGTGTTGCCTTCATTGTAACACTTATATAAGGCTTTTAATTTTTTGCACCTCCAGACAGATTTTTATTTCTTAATTTGCTCATTATTTAAATGTTATCAATCAATCAAAGTGCATTTATATAGCCCTTAATCACAAGTGTCTCAAAGGGCTGCTCAGATCCCACATAAGGGCAAGGAAAAAACTCAACCCAATGGCATACAATGTGAAACCTTGGGAGGGACGGCAGATGTCACGTAACGTGCGTAGGCGACGCCGTCTTCCCACTCTCCCCTGCTGCGTGCACATGTTGCCGGGCAATCTTAATCGGCGCGGACATATTTGGGTGGCGGGCAATCTTTTTTTTTTTCTAATTGACGATGACCGAAATTGATGATGACCGATGACGAGCAGGCATGTTCCAGACCTCCGTGGTCCTTCACTAAATCCAATATTTTTTTTTTTACACGAGTGTGTTTAAAGTGTTTGCCTGCCAACACAAGAACGTTTTGAAGGTTATCTCTGTCCACGCATCTTTCGTTATTCCACTGCGATTGTAGTTCCACTCTGTCCAGGTAATTTATTTGTTGTGCAAATACTCCTAAAGGCCCACTGTGTAATAATTTAAATTATTCACTTGCCAGCTATGTAAAGCGTGGATTTGAATGAGGACCTAGTCTTTTTAACATTTAATGAAATCTTTATGAATGTTATAATTTTACTTCATTAACCTCTTAAAGGCCTACTAATTTATTTTTTTAAATTTAAACGGGGATAGCAGATCCATTCTATGTGTCATACTTGATCATTTTGCGATATTGCCATATTTTTGCTGAAAGGATTTAGTAGAGAACATTGACGCTAAAGTTTTGGTCGCTGATAAAAAAGCCTTGCCTGTACCGGAAAAACGTGACTTCGCAGGTTGAAGGGCTCCTCACATTTCCCCATTGTTTACACCAGCAGCGAGAGCAATTCGGACCGAGAAAGCGACGATTACCCCATTAATTTGAGCGAGGATGAAAGATTTGTGGATGAGGAACGTGAGAGTGAAGGACTACAGTGCAGTGCAGGACGTATCTTTTTTCGCTCTGACCGTAACTTAGGTACAAACTGGCTCATTGGATTCCACACTCTCTCCTTTTTCTACTGTGGATCACGGATTTGTATTTTAAACCACCTCGGATACTATATCCTCTTGAAAATGAGAGTCGAGGACGCGAAATGGACATTCACAGTAACTTTTATCCCCACGACAATACATCGGCGAAGCACTTTAGCTACGGAGCTAACGTGATAGCATCGTGCTTAACTGCAGATAGAAACAAAATAAATAAACCCCTGACTGGAAGGATAGACAGAAAATCAACAATACTATTAAACCATGGACCTGTAACTACACGGTTAATGCTTTCCAGCCTGGCGAAGCTTAACAATGCTGTTGCTAACGACGCCATTGAAGCTAACTAAGCTACGAGACCTCACAGAGCTATGCTAAAAACATTAGCTATCCACCTACGCCAGCCAGCCCTCATCTGCTCATCAACACCCGTGCTCACCTGAGTTCCAGCGATCGACGGAGCGACGAAGGACTTCACCCGATCATCAATGCGGTCGGAGGCTAGCGTCGGATAGCGCGTCTGCTATCCAACTCAAAGTCCTCCTGGTTGTGTTGCTGTAGCCAGCCGCTAATACACCGATCCCACCTACAGCTTTCTTCTTTGCAGTCTCCATTGTTCATTAAACAAATTGCAAAAGATTCCCCAACACAGATGTCCAGAATACTGTGGAATTTTGCCATGAAAACAGAACTGTTTGTATTGGATACAATGTGTCCGAATACTTCCATTTCAACCATCGACGTCACGCGCAAACGTCATCATACATAAACGTTTTCAACCGGAAGTTTTGCGGGGAATTTGAAATTGCACTTTACTAATCTAACCCGGCCGTATTGGCATGTGTTGCAATGTTAAGATTTCATCATTGATTTATAAACTATCAGACTGCGTGGTCGGTAGTAGTGGCTTTCAGTAGGCCTTTAAGGCCCAAGCTGTTTGTTTACATGCTTTTTTTTTGTATTTCTCTTTGCTATTTGGTCTTACAGACCAATTTCAAATCTACCATTCATAAGTAAAATAATTGAGAAAGTTGTCCTCCAACAACTAAATCACTTCTTGGCTTCTACTGGCTGCCACAACAACTTCCAGTCAGGATTTCGACCTCTTCATAGCACAGAGACGGCCCTTCTTAAAGTTATAAATGACATCCGTCTAAACACAGACTCTGGCAAAACTTCAGTATTAATGCTTTTGGACCTCAGTGCTGCATTTGACACTGTCGACCACTCAATACTTTTGGACAGGTTGGAAAACTGGGTGGGGATCTCAGGCACAGTTTTAAGCTGGTTCAAGTCATATCTACAAGATAGGAACTATTTTGTTTCCATTGGTGACTTTGTATCAGAACCAACCAACGTAACGTGTGGAGTCCCCCAAGGTTCAATCTTGGGGCCGACTTTATTTAACATCTATATGCTCCCACTAGGACAAATCATGCAAAATAATAACATTGACCATCATTGCTATGCCGATGACACCCAAATCTATGTAGGGCTATCACCAAATGACTATCGCCCCATAGATCTTCTGTGCCAGTGCATTGAGCAAGTCAAACCCTGGATGTGCCAACATTTCCTACAACTAAATGAAGATAAAACTGAGATAATTGTTTTTGGTGCTAAAAAAGAAAGGTTTAAAGTCATCCAACACCTTCAATCACTGTCCCTGAAAACTTCAAATAAAGCCAGAAATCTTGGGGTTATTTTAGATTCTGATTTACATTACGACAGTCACATCAAATCAGTAACAAAATCGGCCTACTATCACCTCAAAAATGTAAAAAGACTTAGAGGGCTCATGTCAGCTCAAGACTTAGAAAAACTTGTACATGCCTTTATTACCAGTAGGCTAGACTATTGTAATGGTCTCCTTGCAGGTCTTCCCAAAAAAACTGTCAGGCAGCTACAGCTTGTTCAGAACGCTGCTGCTAGAGTTCTAACAAAGACCAAAAAATGTGAGCACATTACACCAATTCTTAAATCCTTACATTGGCTCCCTGTACATCAGAGAATAGATTTCAAAATCCTCCTGCTCACATATAAATCACTACATGGTCTAGGGCCCAAGTATATCACTGATATGCTCCCACTATATACGCCCTCTAGATCACTAAGATCTTCTGAGACCAATCTGTTAGCGGTTCCCAGAGTAAACTCAAATCAAGGGAGATCATCATTCAGTCACTATGCAACAAATAGCTGGAATAAACTTCCTGAAGATGTCAGACTCTCCCCAACTCTCACTACTTTTAAAACTAGACTGAAGACTTTTATGTTCACCTTAGCTTTCAGCTAAATCTTTTAATCTTTTAACTTTTAACGTCTGCACTGTTTTTATTTTTATTTTTATTGTCTGCATTTTAATTTTGCTTTTATTTTCTTTCATTTCACTTTGTTGTCTGTGAAGCACTTTGAGTCTGCCTTGTGTATGAAAAGCGCTATACAAATAAAGTTGCCTTGCCTTGCCTTGCCTTATGGGACCCTAATTAGAAGTCATATTTTAATATGATGTACTTAGTCCATAAGTGCGCAAACGTGTACTTCATGTGTAGTGACATGCCTTTTTTTCCTTCTCCAAATTCCATTGTATTGTAATATCTGTGATATTTGCATTAGTGTACTGTGTCTTTAAGGGTTTGGGGAACGCGCATGCGCGAGTGAGTTGGCGGAGAACTTGAGTGTGTGTGAGCGTGAGTTGTGGCTAACAGCAGCTCGTGTATGTGTGTGCGTCACTTTTTGAACTACAACCAGTTACCGCTTGTTAATAAAGCGTTCGAGCAGCGCATCCTCGTCTGTGTGACTCCTTCTCCACTGCGGGGCATTACAGTATGTTATACTCTTCTGACACCACCAGATGGCAGTATACGTGTCCATATGTCGGCATAAAACTCCTATCAGTCGTGTACACAATTTTGGAAATAAGAGTTAAAAGGTGCTGTCCACACATGTGGCCACTAAGGCCTTTAGGGCAGTGGTTCTTAACCTGGGTTCGATCGAACCCTAGGGGTTCGGTGAGTTGGGTTCAGGGGTAAAATGTATGACTTTTTAAAAACACCGCTGTACGTAGGGAGAAGTACAGAGCAGTTGCGTCTCCCAGTCATACTTGCCAACCCTCCCTCCAAGACTCCCGAATTCCAGTGCCCCTCCCGACAATCTACCGGGGCAACCATTCTCCCGAATTTCTCCCGATTTCCACCCATACAACAATATTGGGGGCGTGCCTTAAAAGCACTGCCTTTGCATGCCAGCCTAGTCACATAATATCTACGGCTTTTCACACACACAAGTGAGTGCAAGGCATACCTGGTCAACAGCCATACAGGTCACACTGAGGGTGTGCGTATAAACAACTTTAACACTGTTACAAATATGCGCCACACTGTGAACCCACACCAAACGAGAAGGACAAACACATCCCGGGAGAACATCCGCATCGTAACACAACAGAACAAATACCTAGAACCCCTTGCAGCACTAACTCTTCTGGGACGCTACAATATATACCCCGCCCACCTCAAATTCCAAGCTGCTGTTTTGAGGCATGTTACAAAAAATAATGCACTTTGTGACTTCAATAATAAATATGGCAGTGCCATGTTGGCATTTTTTTCCATAACTTGAGTGGATTTGTTTTGGAAAACCTTGTTACATTGTTTAATGCATCCAGTGGGGCATCACAACAAAATTAGACATAATAATGTGTTAATTCCACAACAGTATATATCGGTATCGGTTGATATCGGAGTCGGTAATTAAGAGTTGGACAATATCCGAATATCGGATATCGGCAAAAAAGCCATTATCGGACATCTCTAGTATATTTGTTTAAAATGGACCCCCATTTGTTGCTACTAATCTTCCTGAGGTCAAGACAATAAGGGAATAAAAACAATCTTTAGTGTCGTAGCCTTTTAAATATTGTTTTTTTAAAAGCCCTTACATGATTTGACTCTTTTAATACAGGAGGCAGCCTATTCCACTGGGAAGCAGTTCTGTACAACACATTTTTGTTGCATAGCACATGTTCTTGCTCCTGGTACTACTATGTTTCCATTAGTCTGTTGTCTAGTGGAGTGTGTGTGTCTGTTACAAACATATGATATTTTAGAGTGTAAGATTTGTTTTACCTTGTTGTACAAAACCCAAGTTGGCACGTTGTGTAATTCGTAAATAAAAAACAGTACACAATGATTTGCAAATCTTATATTCAATTGAATAGACTGCAAAGACAAGATATTTAATGTTCGAACACAGAATTTTTTATTTTTGTTTGTGCAAATAATCATTAACTTAAAATGTAATGACAGTAAAACATTGCAAAAAAGGTTGCACAGGGGCATTTTTACCACTGTGTTACATGGCCTTTCCTTTTAACAACACTCAGTAAACGTTTGGAAATGAGGAGACCAATTTTTGAAGCTTTTCAGGTGGAATTCTTTCCCATTCTTGCTTGATGTACAGCTTAAGTTGTTCAACGTTGTGGTATTTTAGGCTTCATAATGCGCCACACATTTTCAATGGGAGACAGGTCTGGACTTCAGGCAGGCCAGTCTAGTACCCGCACTCTTTTACTATGAAGCCACGCTGTTGTAACATGTGGCTTGGCATTGTCTTGCTGAAATAAGCAGGGGCGTCCATGGTAACGTTGCTTAGAGGGCAACATATGTTGCTCCAAAACCTGTATGTACCTTTCAGCATTAAAGGTGCCTTCACAGATGTGTAAGTTACCCATGTCTTGGGCACTAATACACCCCCATACCATCACAGATGCTGGCTTTTCAACTTTGCGCCTATAACAATCCG
Organism: Entelurus aequoreus; assembly: GCF_033978785.1. NCBI lineage: Eukaryota > Metazoa > Chordata > Actinopteri > Syngnathiformes > Syngnathidae > Entelurus > Entelurus aequoreus. The sequence goes on along the minus strand of NC_084749.1, from coordinate 41,075,937 downwards.
GATGGTTCTTTTCCTCTTTGTTCCAGAGGACACAACATCCACAGTTTCCAAAAAAAATTTGAAATGTGGACTCGTCAGACCACAGAACACTTTTCCACTTTCTATCAGTCCATCTTAGATGAGCTCGGGCCCAGCGAAGCCGGCGGCGTTTCTGGGTGTTTTTGATGAATGTCTTTGGCTTTGCATAGTAGCGACCAACTGCAGTTACTGACAGCGGTTTTCTGAAGTGTTCCTGAGCCCATGTGGTGATATCCTTTACACACCGATGTTGGTTTTTGAGGGAAAGTCCGTAATATCATCGCTTACGTGCAGTGATTTCTCCAGATTCTCTGAACCTTTTGATGATATAACGGACCGCAGATGGTGAAATCCCTAAATTCCTTGCAATAGCTCGTCGAGAAATGTTGTTCTTAAACTGTACGACAATTTGCTCCCACATTTGTTCACAAAGTGGTGACCCTCGCCCCATCCTTGTTTGTGGATGAGGCCAAAAAGTAGTATGGCGTTCTTGCCCATGTTTAGTACAGTGCAACCTCAAAGTTCTTCAATTAATGAACTACAGACCAGATTCAAATATGCTTTGTTGTACAAAACCTTGTCTGAGTGTACGAATATTTGATCCCATTGCCTACAGCGCAGCCATTTTTGTGCCCGGCAGGACATCCATTGTAAGTGTGATGATTGCTCTCTGGTGATCACTGCTATTCCAGCCAGCATAGTGTTGCTGTAAGCTACTGTGACACTTTCTGTGGGTTTTTTTTGTCTTTTATAGCCCATTCACATCATTTTTCTTTCTGCCTTCCACTGCGCACAAAGGAAATTAACCAACAAGGTGAAGTGTTTCTTTGTTATTATTCCTAATCATTGTAGAGATCTGGCTGTTAAAGTTAAAGAGTTTTGTGATTTCAAACTGTGAGTGCACCACAGGGCTAGTGACTCTGTGTGTGCGTGTAGCCAGGGCACCGCTTGTTTTGCCTTTGTTCTGCAATAGAAAGTACTGTATACCTGTCTCTCAGCTCTTTGTTATGTTTGTTTGATACACTATAATGCAGGGGTGGGCAATTAATTTTTACCGGGGGCCGCATGAGCAACCCGAGCACTGCTGGAGGGCCACATCGACAATATTTCAATTAAATTTTGCTCAATTAAATTTTTGATATATACCGTAAGATAAATAATAATAATAATAATAATTTATAATAATAATAATACTTTCATTTAACCTAACTTAAATTTATACCAAAAGCACTGCTTTGGAAATCATTTGTACCCGTTTCAGAAATCACATTTAGTTCCCCTTAAACATCCTCATGTTGCACAATGAAATGTAAGCATAGGATGAAGTGTGCACTCCTGTAACTTTCTCCAGTAACAGCATTCCGTGATTAATATAAATAAATTAACATTAATAATAAATGACAGTAAAATAAGCACACATATGACTGAGGAGTCATAATGTAACTTTGTGTGGTGTTTGAGTTGTCCGACTTTTTGTGTGGCCATAAACGCACCAATGGTTTAGTGGTATGCATGTTGGTGACAGATGACAAGTTGCTTTTGGCCTGGTTTGTACGGCAGAAAATGACTAGTTTTTCGAGATAGAAGTGTTTTACTCTGTTTATATTCGGCCATAACCACACCAAAAACGTGTTTTTCTCAATAAAGTGATCGATATAATTCCTGTCCTCGAAGCATCTCGATAGACGTTACAATAATTGAACGGTGTTCAATTGAACGTTGTTGACGAACACCGTTAGGGCCGCTTGTTGTCACTGTCACTCAAAGTTGCATTGCAAAATTACACATAATAAATGTGTTTATTTTGTTTAGAATTCAGATGGGTTTGATTTGGTGCGCGGCATATATTTGCTGTGCGCAGAGGACGCTTGAGCAGTGCGCAATTGCGCAGGCGCGCACCTTAGAGGGAACGTTGCTTGGCAGTCCATGTCTTGTTGAAAACACGCCATTCTTCATCAACTTTTCTCTTTTTAGCGTCTCGGGTGTAAACCGTGCATCACTTGTCGCTGTGCACCTTCACTCACAGGTTACACACGGACATACGCCCATAAATAACACTTTTCAAAATAAAAGCAGCACAGTTGTATTGCGCGCACGACATAGATGTTTTTTCAACTTTATTTTGTAATTTGTGATTGCAGCTGTTCACATTCACTCACAATCACGCACGTGCATATGTCCACACGGAAGTAATACAAATAACGCTTTTCGAAACAAAAGCAGCACCGTTGTATTGCACACTCAACATAGATACTTTTTTCAATTGATTTTGTAATTTATGATTGGCCTCACGCGGGCCGGACAGGGACGCACAAAGGGCCGGATGTGGCCCGCGGGCCGCAGAATGCCCAGGTCTGATCTATTGTATTGGTAAAAATAACAGGTATCAAAAACTGGCTTGTGCAGTGCAACTGATTCTGCATGTAAACTTGTTTTCTTCACACCTGTGATGTTTGAGTATACAGTATGTTATATCACATTCAGTCTGATCTCTCTATAACATTGTGGATACACACGCTTAAGGATCTTTTGCTCACTGATAACACATTATAATCTTTGAGGCTTTGAAGGGGACTCCAATTTCTGGTCAGAGTTAATCTGCCTGGATTTTGTTCGATGCTCGTACAGCCTGTATCCTAAGATAAGAGCTGGTTGGGGCAGCACTGACTCTTGCAGTCTGCAAATAGAGGATTTGGAGTTTGATCCACTGCGATTCCGGGAAGAGTTTCACACAAAACAGTGGGCGGAAAATACTTCTCTGGATTCAACATTACTTCCAATAAGAAAGGAAACAGAAACAGACATTACGTTGGACATAAGAAAGGATAGTTTCATTGTGGTTGTGTGTTCTCAAGGAGTCCCGGTCTTTCATTCTGCAGTAATTGCACATTCGGATTTTAACTTGTGTCTTGTACAGAGAAAACTCATGTTCCGGCGTTATCAGAAAATTAGAAGCCAAGAACTGCATGGGAGTCATAGATAAACCCACAAAGCGCTCCGTGCTTTTCACTCACATGATTTCAATGGCAGATGATTATAAAACCGCCCCGCATCAATAGATTAGGCTTAGCCAAGTCCATGTGCGTGTCTCTACTCGAAGCATTCCTCTGGGGGGAAGGAGGAAATATAAATCTGCATGCAAATGTAAACTTTTAGACACAATGCAAAAGGTGACTGATCAAAGAAATGGTAACAATCAGAAATGTCATCGTCTGTGCATTCATGCTGGATCTGAGTTGCTCATTGTCCAAAAAGTGCGGGGAGCTTTCTATTTACAGTAGGTAACACTCATGATACAATTATGTCATCAGGTTTACGAGTGAAAAACTCTTGATCACATAAGTATGAAGATAAAAAGGCAGCCTGAAATTACAAACTCTTATAAAATTACTAAATTTGCCACCCCATACACTATGGCCTGAGGCTATGTCTACCCTAAGCCGGATAACCCCTTAAACGAATAATTATTTAGCCACACTAAACCATCGTTTAAAGGCCTACTGAAACCCACTACTACCGACCACGCAGTCTGATAGTTTATATATCAATGATGAAATCTTAACATTGCAACACATGCCAATACGGCCGGGTTAACTTATAAAGTGCAATTTTAAATTTCCCGGGAAATATCCGGCTGAAAACGTCTCGGTATGATGACGTTTGCGCGTGACGTCACAGATTGAACGGAAGTATTGGGACACCATTGTGTCCCAATACAAACATTGTCTGTTTTCATCGAAAAATTCCACAGTATTCTGGACATCACTATAGGGGTATAAATTATAATATAGTGTTAAATAAAAGCAGTCCCTTGGGCAAAAAAAATTAAAATAATACAGCTCTCCAAAAAGTGCACTTCTGCTGCTATTGGAACATACTAACTACACATACTATGACACTAAGAACGCCACAGTCATCAATCAACAATTCTGCAGTCCTGGTTGACATAAGAGGTAACCTTATTTTAGCCTATAGGCTACAAGTGAGCAGATATGGAAATTAACCGGCAACAGTTAACGTTAGTTACTCACCGGCACTATCACTGCAGGTTGAAGCAGAGGAAGAGGGGCCTGCTTCGTCATCTCTGTCGCTGCTTCTCCATGTGTCGAAGACACAACACGGTTCTCGAACGTTCAGGTTATGTGCGGCCTGAACATGTTTCAACATGACTGTTGTACTGCTTTCGTCCTCACGTGAGAGCGAAGCCTGGCAATAATTGCATATTGCCGTTTCCTCGTCGTATTTTTTTGTAAAATGAAGCCATGCCTTGAGGCGTTTTTTCCGGTCCATTATTTTTGCTGCTTTCTGTATCTGCCGCCTAATGACTGAGCTACGTCATTTCCTGTGTTGTTCCACAGGGCATTTCCTGTGGGACGGGATTCGTTCCCAGGGATTCGAATAAAGAACCAACTCTTTTTCTTTACTATAGTGGCCTCGATAACGGGAACCGATTCTCAAAAAGGGATTCGAGTCCATGTAATCGGTTCTTTTATTATCGAACAACCGGGAGAACCGGTTTCGAACATCATCCCTACACACACACACACACACTTCAAGGTAATAATGTTTTATAATCATGCTGTATGAAAATGTCATGCTAAGGAACACTAACCCAGATTTTGTTTTTGGAAAAATATATTAGTTTTAACTAAGGATGGATACCATACAGAATCATGTACTATTAATGCCAGGATGACAAATGTTTCACTTTTCAAGAAAATAAATGTTCTCTTTTACCTATATTTGAAGCACGTAAACAAAGTAACCCACATTTCCCTGTTGTGGGATCAATAAAGGATTATCTTATCTTACCTTAAACCACAGAAATAAAATACAAACCCATTTCAACTTTTATTTTTACTTTTTGTTTTTAACATCATTGAACATACTGTTCTACTGCTAACCAGTAAACATGTTTTATGGGCCAAAGCTTAAAGATCACTTAGGCATCTTCAGAATGGATCTGACTATCATTTAAAAAGGTTTCCCTTTAGAGGACCTGTTTTTTTGTCCCCATACCGTCCCCTAAAGCAGTGGTCCCCAACCACCGGGCCGCAGACCGATCAGTCAAGAAATAAAAAAATATAAAAAATAAAAAATGTTTTGTTTTGTTATTAAATCAAAATAAAAAACACAATATATACATTATACATCAATATAGATCAATACAGTCTGCAGGGATACAGTCCATAAGCACACATGATTGTATTTCTTTATGACAAAAAAATAAATAAATAAATACAAATAAAAATTGTAATGTATTGTATTGTAAATGTCACACCAACATGATAATGACAGAAATTGACTCCTGCAGTATTTAAGCCACAAGCCTAAAGCCGGTGGCCACTGTCTCACACAGACAAACTCCCCGTTCAACCGAATCCAAATATTCTACAAACCCTGTTTCCATATGAGTTGGGAAATTGTGTTAGATGTAAATATAAACTGAATACAATGATTTGCAAATCCTTTTCAACTCCTTTTCAATTGAATGCACTACAAAGACAAGATATTTGATGTTCAAACTCATAAACGTTATTTTTTTTTTGCAAATAATAATTAACTTAGAATTTGATGGCTGCAACACGTGACAAAGTAGTTGGGAGAGGGCATGTTCACCACTGTGTTACATGGCCTTCCCTTTTAACAACACTCAGTAAACGTTTGGGAACTGAGGAGACACATTTTTGAAGCTTCTCAGGTGGAATTCTTTCCCATTCTTGCTTGATGTACAGCTTAAGTTGTTCAACAGTCCGGGGGTCTCCGTTGTGGTATTTTAGGCTTCATAATGCGCCACACATTTTCAATGGGAGACAGGTCTGGACTACAGGCAGGCCAGTCTAGTACCGGCACTCTTTTACTATGAAGCCACGTTGATGTAACACGTGGCTTGGCATTGTCTTGCTGAAATAAGCAGGGGCGTCCATGGTAACGTTGCTTGGATGGCAACATATGTTGCTCCAAAACCTGTATGTACCTTTCAGCATTAATGGTGCCTTCACAGATGTGTAAGTTACCCATGTCTTGCGCACTAATACACCCCCATACCATCGCAGATGCTGGCTTTTCAACTTTGTGCCTATAACAATCCAGATGGTTATTTTCCTCTTTGGTCCGGAGGACACGACGTCCACAGTTTCCAAAAACAATTTGAAATGTGGACTCGTTAGACAAAAGAACACTTTTCCACTTTGTATCAGTCCATCTTAGATGAGCTCAGGCCCAGCAAAGCCAACAGCGTTTCTGGGTGTTGTTGATAAACGGTTTTCGCCTTGCATAGGAGAGTTTTAACTTGCACTTACAGATGTAGCGACCAACTGTAGTTACTGACAGTGGGTTTCTGAAGTGTTCCTGAGCCCATGTGGTGATATCCTTTACACACTGATGTCGCTTGTTGATGCAATACAGCCAGAGGGATCGAAGGTCACTGGCTTAGCTGCTTACGTGCAGTGATTTCTCCAGATTCTCTGAACCCTTTGATGATATTATGGAGCGTAGATGGTGAAATCCCTAAATTCCTTGCAATAGCTGGTTGAGAAAGGTTTTTCTTGAACTGTTCAACAATTTGCTCACGCATTTGTTGACAAAGTGGTGACCCTCGCCCCATCCTTGTTTGTGAATGACTGAGCATTTCATGGAATCTACTTTTATACCCAATCATGGCATCCACCTGTTCCCAATTTGTCTGTTCACCTGTGGGATGTTCCTAATAAGTGTTTGATGAGCATTCCTCAACTTTATCAGTATTTATTGCCACCTTTCCCAACTTCTTTGCCACGTGTTGCTGGCATCAAATTCTAAAGTTAATGATTATTTGCACAAAAAAAAATGTTTATCAGTTTGAACATCAAATATGTTGTCTTTGTAGCATATTCAACTGAATATGGGTTGAAAATTATTTGCAAATCATTGTATTCCGTTTATATTTACATCTAACACAATTTCCCAACTCATATTGAAACGGGGTTTGTACTTAAACAAATATTAAACACCTTAAAGTGCATTTTTTTTCCCATTTGAAAAAAAAAAGAGGTCAAATTACCTTTTTGTTTGCTGCAATCAAGTGATCACGGCATTCTCGCTTGTTCATCCGTGTTAATTAGCATATATTGTCCATCCAATTTGAAGCTGAAATATTACCACAAAGGGACATTTGCCTTTGCAATCATATTTTACCTCCTAATTTGTATTATTTTGCAGCACTATTCACTGGCTGTGCTTCCTGCGTGTGTAAAGCTCCGCCTACCGAAACAAAGAATGTGAATGAGTGAACAGACGGCTCACTGCGTTCAGTTGATTCTATCGTTAAATAAACACACTCAGGTGCAGAGAGCGATGCAGGGAATGTGTCATGTTCTGTGGTCTGGATTATGTTTTGTTATTTTCTGCTAGTTTTGGACTCCATAGTTCCTGTTTTTGTGCACCCTTGTTCGTTTTAGTTTACATGACGACTCTATTAGTTCCTGTTTTAGCGCTCCCTTGTTTGGTCGCCATGGCAACTCATTAGTTTCACCTGCCTCATTTGTTTGGACTCACGCACCTGTTTTAATCAGGAATGACTATTTAAGCCTGTCATTTTCAGTTAGACTGCCTGGCGACATTGACATTGTTCAGGCTCTGTTGATGTTCATTTCTTGCTCGGCGCTGCGAGTTTTCATGCCATAGATTCATGCTCTGCTCTATTGGTATTCTGTATCATGATCTGTTTAAACCAGGGGTGGGCAATTAATTTTTACCGGGGGCCACATGAGCAACCCGAGCACTGCTGGAGGGCCACATCGACAATATTTAAATACAATTTTGCTCAATATTATTTTTGATATATACCGTAAGATAAAGAATAATAATACTAATAATAATACTAATAATAATAATAATAATAATAATACTAATTAATAATAATAATAATACTTTAATTTAACCTAACTTAACTTTATACCAAAAGCACTGCTTTGGAAATCATTTGTACCCCTTTCAGAGATCACATTTAGTTCCCCTTAAACATCCTCATGTTGCACAATGAAATGTAAGCATAGGATGAAATGTGCATTCCTGTAACTTTCTCTAGTAACAGCATTCCATGATTAATATAAATAAATTAACATGAATAATAAATGACAGTAAAATAAGCACATGTATAACTGAGGAGTCATAGTGTAACTTTGTGTGGTGTTTGAGTTGTCCGACTTTTTGTGTGGCCATAAACGCACCAGTGGTTTAGTGGTATGCGTGTTGGTGACAGATGACAAGTTGGTTTTGGCCTGGTTTGTACGGCAGAAAATGACTAGTTTTTCGAGATAGAAGTGTTTTACTCATGTTTTTGGTGTGGTTATGGCCGAATAGAAACAGTTTTGCTCAATAAAGTGATCGATATACAGGTAATTCCTGGCCTCGAAGCATCACGATAGACGTTACAATAATTGAACGGTGTTCAATTGAACGGTGTTGACGAACACCGTTAGGGCCGCTTGTTGTCACTGTCACTCAAAGTTGCATTGCAAAATTACACAGAATAAATGTGTTTATTTTGTTTAGATTTCAGATGGGATTTGATTTGGTGCGTGGCATATATTTGCTGTGCGCAGAGGACGCTTGAGCAGTGCGCAATTGCGCAGGCGTGCACCTTAGAGGGAATGTTGCTTGGCAGTCCATGTCTTGTTGAAAACACGCCATTCGTCTTCAACGTTTCTCTTTTTAGCGTCTCGGGTGTAAACCGTGCATCACTTGTCGCTGTGCACCTTCACTCACAGGTTACACACGGACATACGCTCATAAATAACACTTTTCAAAATAAAAGCAGCACAAATGTATTGCGCGCACGACATAGATGTTTTTTCAACTTTATTTTGTAATTTGTGATTGCAGCTGTTCACATTCACTCACAATCACGCACGCGCATACGTCCACACGGAAGTAATATAAATAACGCTTTTCAAAACAAAAGCAGCACCGTTGTATTGCACACTCGACATAGATACTTTTTTCAATTTATTTTGTAATTTATGATTGGCCTCACGTGGGCCGGACAGGGACGCACAAAGGGCCGGATGTGGCCCGCGGGCCGTAGAATGCCTAGGTCTGGTTTATACCATAGTTTATGCTGCTTGTTTCACGCCACAGTAAGTGTTTTTTGTTTCATGTCCATAGTCTGACTACGTGTTAGTTTTTGTATCCTGCGCTAAGTTTTGTCTTCGCCTTGTGCGCCTTTTTGTTTTCACCTTTTTATAGTCATCATTAAAATTGTTCCTACCTTCTACCGATGTCCGATATAGTCCGTTTGCATCCCGAGAAAACAATCCTCGCAGCAAGCTGCGTAAAAGTCCACGTCCTGACAGAATGAGGCTTTTTTCTCCCTGTTTGGAGCGAGAGATGAACAACCGTGAGGCTCAACAATTGTGATGGCCGAAAATGTCTGTCACTCAAATGCCGGCGACATTTAGTCTCTTGCGGATATTCATCGCACTAATTAAAACCTCTATGTCGATTCATAAGAGCCGCATGGCCAGGCCTGTACTACAGTATCACTGTTACTAGGGGTGGATTGGCCATTGGGAGTACTGGATTTATTTGCATACATTTGAACCTCGATTTACAAACCCCTCATTGTACTAACTTTTCGATTTACAAACTACAGACCGAGTAAAAATGTGCTTTGGTGTATGAACTTTGTTTAAAAGTCATTGTGGGAGGGTTGATTTAACTCATTCAGTCAGTTTCTTACAGTCGTGGTCAAAAGTTTATATACACTTGTAAAGAATATAATGTCAGGGCTGTCTTGAGTTTCCAATAATTTCTATAACTCTTATTTTTTGTGATAGAGTGATTGGAGCACATACTTGTTGGTCACAAAAAACATTCATGAAGTTTGGTTCTTTTATGAATTTATTATGGGTCTACTGATAATATGACCAAATCTGCTGGGTCAAAAGTATACATACAGCAATGTTAATATTTGGTTACATGTCCCTTGGCAAGTTTCACTGCAATAAGGCGCTTTTGGTAGCCATCCACAAGCTTCTGGTTGAATTTTTGACCACTCCTCTTGACAAAATTGGTGCAGTTCATCTAAATCTGTTGGTTTTCTGACATGGACTTGTTTCTTCAGCATTGTCCACACGTTTAAGTCAGGACTTTGGGAAGGCCATTTAAAACCTTGATTCTAGAATGATTTAGCCATTCCTTTACCACTTTTTGACGTGTGTTTGGGGTCATTGTCCTGTTGGAACACCCAACTGCGCCCAAGACCCAACCTATGGGCTGATGATTTTAGGTTGTCCTGAAGAATTTGGAGATAATCCTCCTTTTTCACTGTCCCATTTACTCTCTGGAAAGCACCAGTTCCATTGGCAGCAAAACAGGCCCAGAGCATAATACTACCACCACCATGTTTGACAGTAGGGGTTGTGTTCCTGGGATTAAAGGCCTCACCTTTTCTCCTCCAAACATATTGCTGGGTATTGTGGCCCAACAGCTCAATTTTGGTTTCTGACATCACATGGACAAAGATAAGACCTTCTGGAGGATAGTTCTGTGGTCAGATGAATTGATTGAGAAATTGGCTTCAACATACAAACTTTGACGAACCCTGTTCAAGAATTAAGAAGTTTGTAAATTGGGGTTCCACGGTGTATGTTTTTTTTTCTTGTTCCGCCTTGCCTTGGTCAGTACAGTAACTGCCTGGCCGTCCTGTGGACATGCTGTTTCAGCCCCTGTGCTGCTGCTTCCTCACAGCAGCAGGTGTCTCGCTAGTCTGCTGACAGTACACAAAGTGATTGAAGAGGCGGATAAAATAATAAGTGTTGAGGAAAACTTTACACCAGAGGTCCTGAGTAGGCAGTCCGTGGGCCAAATCCTTCCCACCAATGATATAATACAGTTTTACAGACAACTGCTCATTTATGGAGGACACATGATATATAACCAGGCTTTAAGTCCCAGTCAGAGCATTATAATTTTTTTATATTAATATTATTTGTATTATTATAGTTGGATTTATATTATGATTAAACTATATTTTTTTCTTTGATTATTTTTGTAATGATAATGGCCAGTACAATTTTAGGTAAATCATTGATGTATGTTGGCACAGTATATGATTGTAGTCAGACAGTCTGGATTACAAAATCCACCACTGACTGTTATTAATAAAAATGTTGTTATACTTATTCATTTCTCATCCCTCCCATCTTCGCTTATAGTCTGCCTGGTTTTACATCTAGTTGATGTGCAATCTTTTAGGCATTACAGTGGTACCTCAGGTTTAGTTCACCCCACATTTCATATAATTCGGTGTATCGGACTGTCTGATTGTGGCGGTCCGCTCCCTGTATGATCAGTCAGAGCTTGGTCCGCATTGCCGTCAGTAAGTCGGACCCGTTTCCAGTGAGGGTTGGACTCCGCCAAGGCTGCCCTTTGTCACCGATTGTGTGTATAACTTTTATGGACAGAATTTCTAGGTGCAGTCCAGGCGTTGAGGGGATCCGGTTTGGTGGCTGCAGGATTAGGTTTCTGCTTTTTGCAGATGATGTGGTCCTAATGGCTTTATCTGGCCAGGATCTTCAGCTCTCACTGGATCGGTTCGACTGGGATGAGAATCAGCAATTCCAAGTCTGAGTCCATGGTTATTGCCCGGGAAAGGGTGGAGTGCCATCTCCGAGTTGGGGAGGAGATCTTGCCCCATGTGGAGGAGTTCAAGTACTTCGGAGTCTTGTTCATGAGTGAGGGAAGAGTGGATTGGTGCAGCGTCTTCAGTAATGCGGACGCTGTATCGATCCGTTGTGCTGAAGAAGGAGCTGAGCCGGAAGGCAAAGCTCTCAATTTACCGGTCGATCTACGTTCCCATTCTCACCTATGGTCATGAGCTTTGGGTTATGACCGAAAGGACAAGATCACGGGTGCAAGCGGACGAAATTAGTTTCCTCCACCGGGTGGCGGGGCTCTCCCTTAGAGATAGGGTGAGAAGCTCTGTCATCCGGGGGAAGCTCAAAGTAAAGCCGCTGCTCCTCCACATCGATAGGAGCCAGATGAGGTGGTTCGGGCATCTGGTCAGGATGCCACCCAAATGCCTCCATAGGGAGGTGTTTAGGGCACGTCCGACCGGTAGGAGGCCACGGGGAAGACCCAGGACACGTTGGGAAGACTATGTCTCCCGGCTGAACTGGGAAAGCCTCTGGATCCCCCGGGAGGAGCTGGACGAAGTGGCTGGGGAGAGGGAAGTCTGGGCTTCTCTGCTTAGGCTGCTGCCCTCGCAACCCGACCTCAGATAAGCGGAAGAAAATGGATGGATGGACGGTTTTGCCCTGTTTTTGGTATAGGTCTATTGTATCAGTTATTGTGAAATCAAACATTGTGCATAACAAACTAGTCCCTCTGCCTGCGTATCATGTCACGAAATTGAGTCCCAGGCAAAGAATCCAATTTGTTTCTGTGTTTTTTTTACAACAGCAAAATAACACCCCATTGGGCCAAAGTAAGTTGCATATGCCAGCAGCTTCTCTAAACAATATGAGGAACACAATGCAGAAAAAATACTATTGAATTCAAAAAATAACTTATAGGTTGTGTTCGCACGGTTCTCCCCTCCCGTCCTCACACTCTGTTCCAGTCAAAGAGTAATGCAAAGTGTTTAGTATTAAATCTCATTCTTCAAATACACTGAAGTTCGATGTAACACGGTTCATAGAATCCCAATCTCGTTTTCTTGAGCGCTCTTTATATAGAACTTTTTTTTTTTACCCTTTTTTTAAATACAATACCCATCCATCCATCCATCCATTTTCTACCGCTTGTCCCTTTCGGGGTCGCGGGGGGTGCTGGAGCCTATCTCAGCTGCATTCGGGCGGAAGGCGGGATACACCCTGGACAAGTCGCCACCTCATCACAGGGCCAACACAGATAGACAGAAAACATTCACACTCACATTCACACGCTAGGGCCAATTTAGTGTTGCTAATCAACCTATCCCCAGGTACATGTTTTTAGAGGTGGGAGGAAGCCGGAGTACCCGGAGGGATCCCACGCAGTCACGGGGAGAACATGCAAACTCCACACAGAAAGATCCCGAGCCCAGGATCAAACCCAGGACCTTCGTATACAATACCATACAATTATTTTAATTTATGTGGTGAAAACAGCGAGGGTTTGCAGACTTACGAAGCCATAAGTTTAGGTTTAAGTTTGTGAGTTCTTGTCTTGTTGACGGTGAACAGCAGCATTGCTCTGTCTTTAGATTGTTTGAATCCTTCTCTGCGTTGTGCTTCCTTCTTGCTTGAGTAATGAGACAGCATAATTCTGTTTCGTCGCAGTTGTACGGATGCATTTATTTGAAAGAGGACACACGTCAGCGATCCACCTTAGAAACGACAACAAAAATGTCTGTTTTCTTCTCGATGGAGACAGGCAAAAGAAAAAAAAGGGCCCAGCAAAGTCGAACACAGACGGCAGCTTGAAAGTAAATAAACATCTGTCGCATTTGCTTTACGTCTCTGCCGGCAAACGGCAAGGGTTGATAACGATAATGATGATGGTGGCGTGAGGTGAATGGTACATTGTGCTCCCACGTCAGAAAATGGGATGGACACCATCCACCGGTCGATCGATACAGTGTTGATAGACAATAATTGGTTGAAAACGCGGTTGACTGGTGAATATAATACGGGCGAAAATTCGGGGTCTATAGCACAAACACGTTTTATGGAACATTGCTTTATATCGGACCGTGCTATATCGAACTTTACCTGTATATGTATTTTGCATGTGTCTGGAATCGATGAATTGGCTTTCCATTATTTCCAAAAGTATAAGTTTTCATACGATTCAGTTTTTGTAGGACCTTTTATCAATCAATCAATCAATCAATCAAAGTTTATTTAAATAGCCCTCAATCACAAGTGTCTCAAAGGGCTGCACAAGCCACAACGACATTCTCGGCTCAGATCCCACATCAAGGCAAGAAATAACTCAACCCAATGGGATGACAACGAGAAACCTTGGAGGGGACCGCAGATGTGGGGACCCTCCCCTGGGCGACCGGTGCAATGGACGTCCAGTGGATCTAGCATAATATTGTGAGAGTCCAGTCCATAGTGGGGCCAGTAGGGGATCATCTTGATTGGAGACAAGTCAGCAGCGCAGAGATATCCCCAACTGATGCATAGAGTTCACTGCACTGATGCACAGAGCTGTTCAAAGTCCACCCCGGGTCCCGACTTTGAAAATCTAGCGCTTCATCTGTGGTCACCTGATAAACCTCCACGCAGGAGAGAGGGGCAGAGCAGAAAAGAGACGGCAGATAAACTGGTCTAAAAGGGGGGTTTATTTAAAGGCTAGAGTATACAAATGAGTTTTAAAGGCCTACTGAAACCCACTACTACCGACCACGCAGTCTGATAGTTTATATATCAATGATGAAATCTTAACATTGCAACACATGCCAATACGGCCGGGTTAACTTATAAAGTGACATTTAAAACTTCCCGGGAAATATCCGGCTGAAATGTCGCGGTATGATGACGTATGCGCGTGACAAAGTCAGAGTAACGGAAGTTATGGTACCCCGTAGAATCCTATACAAAAAGCTCTGTTTTGATTTCATAATTCCACAGTATTCTGGACATCTTTTGCAATTTGTTTAATGAACAATGAAGGCTGCAAAGAAGACAGTTGTAGGTGGGATCGGTGTATTAGCAGCGGACTACAGCAACACAACCAGGAGGACTTTGTTGGAGCGCTAGCCACGCTAGCCGCGCTAGCCGTGCTAGCCGCCGACTTCACCTTGACTTCCTACGTCTCCGGGCCGCCAAACGCATCGGGTGAAATCCTTCGTCCTTCTGCCGATCGCTGGAACGCAGGTGAGCACGGGTGTTGATGAGTAGATGAGGGCTGGCTGGCGTAGGTGGAGAGCTAATGTTTTTAGCATAGCTCTGTGAGGTCCTGTTGCTAAGTTGCTAAGTTAGCTTCAATGGCGTCGTTAGCACAGCATTGTTAACCTTCGCCAGCCTGGAAAGCATTAACCGTGTATTTACATGTCCACGGTTTAATAGTATTGTTGATTTTCTATCTATCCTTCCAGTCAGGGGTTTATTTTTTTGTTTCTATATGCAGTTAAAGCACGATGCTATCACGTTAGCTCGTAGCTAAAGCATTTCGCCGATGTATTGTCTTGAAGATAAAAGGCACTGAAGGTCCATTTCACGTTCTCGACTCTCATTTTCAAGAGGATATAGTATCCGAGGTGGTTTAAAATACAAATCCGTGATCCACAAAAAAAAAAGTAGAGTGTGGAATCCAATGAGCCAGCTTGTACCTAAGTTACGGTCAGAGCGAAAAAAGATACGTCCATCCCTGCCTCTCAAGTCCTTCACTGTAACGTTCCTCATCTACAAATCTTTCATCCTCGCTCAAATTAATGGGGTAATCATCACTTTCTCGGTCCGAATCTCTCTCGCTCCATTGTAAACAATGGGGAATTGTGAGGAATACTAGCTCCTGTGACGTCACGCTACTTCCGGTACAGGCAAGGCTTTTTTTTATCAGCGAGCAAAAGTTGTGAACTTTATCGTCGATTTTCTCTACTAAATCCTTTCAGCAAAAATATGGCAATATCGCGAAATGATCAAGTATGACACATAGAATGGATCTGCTATTCCCGTTTAAATTGAAAAAAAATCATTTCAGTAGGCCTTTCAGATGGCAGAAAAGAAAAGAAATGGCAGATCAACTGGTCTAAAAGTATAAAAATGAGTTTTAAGATGGGACTTAAATGCTTCTACTGAGGTAGCATCTCTAACTGTTACCGGTAGGGCATTCCAGAGTACTGGAACCCGAATAGAAAACGCACTATAGCCCGCAGACTTTTTTGGGGCTCTGGAAATCACTAATAAGCCCGAGTTCTTAGAACGCAGATTTCTGACCGGTAAATTTGATGTTATACAGTCAGCAAGATAGGAAGGAGAATGGATGGATGGATTACTAACAAAAACTGCGATAACACTATGCTGGCCCCACTATGGACTGGACTCTCACATTATTAACTGTAACCACTCAGCATCCATTGCACCAGGTCATCCACATCTGCGGTCCCTTTCAGGGTTTCTTGTTGTTCCCATTGGGTTGAGTTTTTTCTTGCCCTGATGTGGGATCTGAGCCGCAGCCCTTTGAGACATTTGTGATTGAGGGCTATATAAATAAACTTTGATTGATACAGCGAGACCTTGACTTATGAGTATTTGGAGGTACGTGCTGCCTCCATGCCGCTAGATGGCGTACGTAGCAAATCTCCAAATGAACGACTTCAGATCAGTCCAAAAACATACGGTTTTACTTGTTGCCGTTAGCTCATTGCTAGCGAGAGACATATATTTGTTTTCCAACGATTGGAAATCAAACCTTAAGCAGCGGTCCAGCTTCTACAACCTTCCAGCCGACATCCTCCTCCTGCTAAGGCTTGCGTACAACTGAAGCCAACCAAGGTGGTCTGTCGTTCTGCCACGCTACAAACCGGCTACGTTCTCACTCAGCCTCGAGTAATGGTAACTCTACCAGTACATCGTTGAAAAAGTGTCCACTCTTCTCCCCCCAGTACACTGATTGTGGGAGATAACATAACTAGCAATATCCGCTTTTTCAATGCCATTACTCGCTGTTATTTTATCCTTATTGACCATCCGTCCTTCTTTGGTTACTTGGCTTTGGGTAAATGTTGGATTTAATAGAAAGGGAATATGCCAAATAGAAAATTCCCACTGAAATTTTGATGGGCCTCCTATCTGTGCCGTGGACCTCTGGCGCCGAAAGCCGCCATACTGATAAGTTGGTGCCGAGTGTCTGAATCCGTGAGTTTTAGGTGTCAATCTACAAAATGAGCACCAGAGCTAGCCTAAAAAAGTAGCATGTTTACACAAAAATGGTAACACGTAGCATGTGTGCTAACAATTGCATGATAACAGTCAGCATGTTTCATATACCAAGTTATACGACTAAAAGGTATATGGCTGCGGAAATAGGAACAAAAAGTAAAATTGGAAGAAAAAGCTAGCATGCTTAAGTTAGCTTCCTAGCATGCTATCGTTTGCATGCTAACAGGTAAAAAGTGTCACATACCAAGTTTTATGACCCTGGGTGAAACGGTGGCAAAACTAGCTAAAAAAGTTAGCATGCTAGCAAGCTAACGTGAGCGTGATAATAGTTAGCTTGTGTCACATACCAAGTTATATGACTCAAAGGTGTATGGCTGGGGAATTTGAAAAAAAAAAATAGTACATTTAGCAAAGAAAGATAGCACTTGTAAAGGAAATATGCCAATTAGAACAGACTGAAAAGGATTCCACGGTTCTCGCCCGGAAAAGGGTGGAGTGCCTTCTCCGGGTTGGGGAGGAGATCTTACCCCAAGTGGAGGAGTTCAAGTACCTCGGAGTCTTGTTCACGAGTGAGGGAAGAGTGGATCGTGAGATCGGCAGGCGGATCGGTGCGGCGTCTTCAGTAATGCGGACGCTGTATCGATCTGTTGTGGTGAAGAAGGAGCTGAGCCGGAAGGCAAAGCTCTCAATTTACCGGTCGATCTACGTTCCCATCCTCACCTATGGTCATGAGCTTTGGGTTATGACCGAAAGGACAAGATCACGGGTACAAGCTGCCGAAATGAGTTTCCTCCGCCGGGTGGCGGGGCTCTCCCTTAGAGATAGGGTGAGAAGCTCCGCCATCCGAGGGGAGCTCAAAGTAAAGCCGCTGCTCCTCCACATCGAGAGGAGCCAGATGAGGTGGTTCAGGCATGTGGTCAGGATGCCACCCGAACGCCTCCCTAGGGAGGTGTTTCGGGCACATCCGACTGGTAAGAGGCCACGGGGAAGACCCAGGACACGTTCGGAAGACTACGCCTCCCGGCTGGCCTGGGAACGCCTCGGGATCCCCCGGGAGGAGCTGGACGAAGTGGCTGGGGAGAGGAAAGTCTGGGCTTCCCTGCTTAGGCTGCTGCCCCCGCGACCCGACCTCGGATAAGCGGAAGAAGATGGATGGATGGATGAAAAGGATTCCTCTTATATCTGCTGGCTTTACATCATCTTTACAATGCAACTACTGTAGTTGTTTGTGCTGCTATAGAATTGTTTTTCAAACAATATTTTCTGTCTAAAAGTTTAATTTTTAAAAGGCATGTTACATGTTAGAAATGGTAGTGTTGGATCCAATTAATTATTATTGTAAGACCTATGTCATGGAACTGCTGTAGTTGTTGGTAGTTCTGTACATTATATTGTAGTGTTTTTATAGAATATTTATTATCAAAAATGTTTTCTTTTCTTTAAAAAAAAAACCTGTTCCATGTTAAAATGGCATTGGAGGAGATAAGGATTCATCAGTATACAATATGCTGTGCAATTTCATCAATCATGTGTTTCTGAGATTTTTTTTTTTCATCTTTCGTTTTGTTTTATCTTCACCGTCTCTGAGGACGCCTGCTCCCCCTCTGTGTGTCTCAGCATTATGTGATGTGAAGTCCGTCTGGGAGAGCGGAGAAAGTGCATGGACGGTGTGCTGATTCCCTGGCGACAAGGCTTCTCTTCAAACTCATCCCTTTGGAAAAAAGGCAGGAGAAATACACTCCATCTCATTTTCAATTCCCCGTGTAATGAAAAGAATAATGTGCACCTGGAAATGGAGGCTTTCTGTGTAACCAGAATGAACTTGAATAAGGCGGAAATAGTTTTGTGTGCCACGTTGCACATGTTCCTTAAAGAGTCGTGTGACACGAAGCTGAAAAACAAGAGGTCTGATTAAATTACAAATACCGTAGTTTTCGGACTATAAGGCGCACTTAAAGGCCTACTGAAATGATTTTTTTTTATTTAAACGGGAATAGCAGATCCATTCTATGTGTCATACTTGATCATTTCGCGATATTGCCATATTTTTGCTGAAAGGATTTAATAGAGAAAATCGACGATAAAGTTCGCAACTTTTGCTCGCTGATAAAAAAAAAAGCCTTGCCTGTACCGGAAGTAGCGTGACGTCACAGGAGCTAGTATTCCTCACAATTCCCCATTGTTTACAATGGAGCGAGAGAGATTCGGACCGAGAAAGTGATGATTACCCCATTATTTGAGCGAGGATGAAAGATTCGTAGATGAGGAACGTTACAGTGAAGGACTTGAGAGACAGTGATGGACATATCTTTTTTCGCTCTGACGGTAACTTAGGTACAAGCTGGCTCATTGGATTCCACACTCTCCTTTTTTTATTGTGGATCACGGATTTGTATTTTAAACCACCTCGGATACTATATCCTCTTGAAAATGAGAGTCGAGAACGCAAAATGGACCTTCAGTGCCTTTTATCTCCACGACAATACATCGGCGAAATGCTTTAGCTACGAGCTAACGTGATAGCATCGTGCTTTAACTGCATATAGAAACAAAAAAATAAAGGATAGAAGGAAGGATAGATAGAAAATCAACAATACTATTAAACCGTGGACATGTAAATACACGGTTAATGCTTTCCAGGCTGGCGAAGGTTAACAATGCTGTGCTAACGACGCCATTGAAGCTAACTTAGCAACTTAGCAACGGGACCTCACAGAGCTATGCTAAAAACATTAGCTCTCCACCTACGCCAGCCAGCCCTCATCTACTCATCAACACCCGTGCTCACCTGCGTTCCAGCGATCGGCAGAAGGACGAAGGACTTCACCCGATGCGTTTGGCGGCCCGGAGACGTAGGAAGTCAAGGTGAGGTCGGCGGCTAGCGCTCCAACAAAGTCCTCCTGGTTGTGTTGCTGTAGTCCGCTGCTAATACACCGATCCCACCTACAACTGTCTTCTTTGCAGCCTTCATTGTTCATTAAACAAATTGCAAAAGATGTCCAAAATACTGTGGAATTATGAAATGAAAACAGAGCTTTTTGTATAGGATTCTACGGGTACCATAACTTCCGTTACTCTGACTTCGTCACGCGCATACGTCATCATACCGCGACGTTTCAGCCGGATATTTCCCGGGAAGTTTTAAAAGTCACTTTATAAGTTAACCCGGCCGTATTGGCATGTGTTGCAATGTTAAGATTTCATCATTGATATATAAACTATCAGACTGCGTGGTCGGTAGTAGTAGGTTTCAGTAGGCCTTTAAAATCCTTCATTTTTCTCAAAACTCGACAGTGCGCCTTATAACCCAGTGCGCCTAATGTACGGAATAATTTTGGGAGTGCTCAAAGGCTATTTTATTTGGTACATGGTGAAATGATAAGTGTGACCAGTAGATGGCAGTCACACATAAGAGATAAGTGTAGGCTGCACTATGATGGCAATATGACTCAAGTAAACAACACCAATATTTTATATGTTCCATTGAAAATATAAAACATTACACACGGCGCTCAAAAATCTATCAAAATGTTTTAGTACTGTCGCGTGGGGGCTGCAGCTTGCTGCGGTTTGTTCTTTCAATGCAAAAAGACGGCTCCGGACGAAGGCGTAAAGGTAGGAATGGATTTATTAACATAAATCACTAAACTACCAAAAACACAAACAACACAACAAAAAGAAAGGCGTGCCTAAAACACGTGAAGCTAAGACTAAACAGAAGCTAGGGCATGGAACAAGAAACTTACTTGGTACAAGCGTGACCAAACCGTGTGACATAATCAGTGAAGCCAGGCCGACTGCCTGGCAAAGGCAACTTAAATAATGTCTCTGATTAGCGCTCGGGAAGCAGGTGAGCGGGTGAGCACTAATCAGAGACAGGTGCACACAAAGAGTGACCATGACAACCAAAACAAACTCCTGAAGTGCACAAAACAACCAAGGAAGTCCAAAACTAACAGAACATAACTAAACAAAACATGATCCGGACCACGGATCATGACAAGTACGACTTTTGTAAGCGATGAAGCCGCACCGCTTGATGGATTGTACTGTGCTTCAACATACGAGTATTATTATGGTGTGTATAAGGTAAGACATATTATCTGGCGTTTTGTTTCGCAATATTATGCCAAAGCAACTTTTCTTACCTTCTGGTACCTGCTGATCTGTATTTGGGATCTGCATAAGTCCTGAAAATGTGCACGCGTTCGCCTTTGTCGTCCGTGTCGACGCCGTAGTCCAGGGGTGTCCAAACTTTTTCCATTGAGGGCCGCACACAGAAAAATTAAAGCATGCGGGGGCCATTTTGATATTTTTCATTTTCAAACCATAATAAAATATATGGATGTTGGTTTTTTTTTACCTTTAGGGCTCCCGGGGATCATAAAGGGTCTAAGTCAGGGTCACCAACCTTTTTGAAACCAAGAGCTACTTCTTGGGTACTGATTAATGCGAAGGGCTACCAGTTTGATACACACTTAAATAAATTGCCAGAAATAGCCAATTTGCTCAATTTACCTTTAACTCTATGTTATTATTAATAATTAATGATATTTACACTTAATTGAACGGTTTAAAAGAGGAGAAAACACGAAAAAAATGACTGTTAAATTTTGAAACATAGTTCATCTTCAATTTCGACTCTTTAAAATTCAAAATTCAACCGAAAAAAAGAAGAGAAAAACTAGCTCATTCGAATCTTTTTGAACAAATTAAAAAAAGAATTTATGGAACATCATTAGTAATTTTTCCTGATTAAGATTAATTTTACAATTTTGATGACATGTTTTAAATAGGTTAAAATCCAATCTGCACTTTGTTAGAATATATAACAAATTGGACCAAGCTATATTTCTAACAAATCATTATTTCTTCTACATTTTCCAGAACAAAAATTTTAAAAGAAATTCAAAATACTTTGAAATAAGATTTAAATTTGATTCTACAGATTTTCTAGATTTGCCAGAATAATTTTTTTGAATTTTAATCATAATAAGTTTGAAGAAATATTTCACAAATATTCTTCATCGAAAAAACAGAAGCTAAATGGAAGAATTAAATTAAAATGTATTTGTTATTCTTTACAATAATAATAAAAAAAAATTACTTGAACATTGATTTAAATTGTCAGGAAATAAGAGGAAGGAATTTAAAAGGTAAAAAGGTATATGTGTTTAAAAATCCTAAAATAATTTTTAAGGTTGTATTTTGTCTCTAAAATTGTCTTTCTGAAAGTTATAAGAAGCAAAGTAAAAAAAATAATGAATTTATTTAAACAAGTGAAGACCAAGTCTTTAAAATATTTTCTTGGATTTTCAAATTCTATTTGAGTTTTGTCTCTCTTAGAATTAAAAATGTAGAGCAAAGCGAGACCAGCTTGCTAGTAAATAAATAACATTTAAAAAATAGAGGCAGCTCACTGGTAAGTGCTGCTATTTGAGCTATTTTTAGAACAGGCCAGCGGGCTACTCATCTGGTCCTTACGGGCTACCTGGTGCCTGCGGGCACCGCGTTGGTTACCCCTGGTCTAAGTCATTAAAATGTAAAAAAAAACAAGTTGAATGATTATATATATATATATATATTTTAACACTTACAGTAAATCTCTACAGTATATCAACTTCAGGTTGAAATAAAGTTAAAAAAACCAAAAAGGTTTTATGCCTTTTCTGTCAAAGACAACTTTGTTTTTATAATAAAACAGAAATATGCAGTATTTCCCCCACTGCCCAAAACATTCAAAAAGCAATGTTTGATGCGAAGTAATTAGAGCCTTAAAAAGATCAATAATGCAGGACACCATTCATTATTATTTTTGAGTAATCACAGTGAAAAGACAAATCAAATCCCATTAAATATATTTGGGACCCAAAAGGTGTCCCATTCATAAAGTCATACATTTTTATTAGGTTTTTTTTTTTAACTTCCAACACTTAAGTTACGAGCTCAAATTCAGATATATCTGTCGATTTTACGTTTCAACTATTATTTTGTTTGTTTTATGCTCTTTTGTCAAAGAAAACATTGATGTTTTTGTATGGCAACCACACAATATTTTCCACATAAAACATTTTAAAGTTAAATATTTGAAATAATTGGAGCCTTGAATAGGTCAATAATTCATTATAACATTGAGTTATTTTTGTCTTTTTTTTTGAGAAATGGCAAAAAAAGAAAAATAAAGAAAAAAACTAGCCTCAATGGCAGCTTTGTGTCAACATTGCAACTTTTTCTAGTCAGATTTCACCTCATTCTACTTTTTTTAATGTTTATTTTTATTTTTGCAATAGCATTTCCAGAACATGTGGCGGGCCGGTAAACTATTAGCTGCGGGCCGCAAATGGCCCCCGGGCCGCCCTTAGGACACCCCTGCCGTAGTCGATAAGCTTCTTCTTTTTCTCCATCTTCTTGTTATGTGACATTCATCTTCCGCTGTTGCCATTTCTAATATAAAGTAGTGTAAAATTCTTACTTATATCTGTCAGTAAACTCACCATGAAAGCGCTAAAACATACCGGTGTAGTGAGTTTACATTATTCACCCAAGGAACTTTAGTTATTAGCGTTCCGGTCAGACGGTTTTTCACGGGACACATTGTTTCCGGATGAGGAGATGCTGCTCCGTTATTGATTGAAGTAAAGTCTGAATGTCATTAAAACATTAAAACTCCATCTTTTGACACTTCTTCCACTCCCGTCCTTGCACGCTACACCGCTACAACAAAGATGACGCGGAGAAGACGCTGCCGAAGGTGAGCCACGTAAATAAGACCGCCCACAAAATGGGGCATCCTGAAGCGACTGTCAGAAAGCGGCTTGAAGATGATCTGTAAAACATAATCTATGCAACATTTTGACCATTACATTTTATGTAGACCACAAGGAAGTGTTTTACATTTAGAAAAAAAAGATAATAATATTGTAGCGTCCCGGAAGAGTTAGTGCTGCAAGGGGTTCTGGGTATTTGTTCTGTTGTGTTTATGTTGTGTTACGGTGCGGATGTTCTCCCGAAATGTGTTTGTCATTCTTGTTTGGTGTGGGTTCACAGTGTGGCGCATATTTGTAACAGTGTTAAAGTTGCTTATACGGACACCCTCAGTGTGACCTGTATGGCTGTTGATCAAGTATGCCTTGCATTCGCGTGTGCGAGAAACAAACATGATCATTAAACGTGTTCATGATTATACAGCGTGTCAGCATTTCTTGACATCTTCGAGTAAAGACCATTGTTAACCAGTCCAACGCTACAATATGACAAAAGGCGCCCTATAATCGTTTGTATGAAAATAGACCTGACTACACCCGCTCGTCTGCAGTGCGTCTTATGGTCCGGAAAATACGGTACTGTACGTGTGGAAAAACTGTAGTCCCTTCAGAACTTTGAAACCAACATGAATATGGATGGATGGACTCCACATCAAAAAAAGAAATGCAGTACAAACACTGCTTTAGTGGATGATAGACCATAATGGTTTAGTGGTGGAACTTCCCTATATTACAAATCATCTGTGTGTCAACATACATGCAATAATCTGAATAACAATAATTGTACTAAATATGTACTGTATTTTCCGGACCATAGGGAGCACCGGATTATAAAACGCACTGCCGATGAATAGTCTTTTTTTAGTCCCTTTCATATATTAGGCGCATCAGATTATAGGGCGCATTAAAGGAGTCATCCATCCATCCATCCATCTATTTCCACATCCGAGGTCGGGTCGCGGGGGCGGCAGCCTAAGCAGGGAAGCCCAGACTTCCCTCTCCCCAGCCATTTTGTCCAGCTCTTCCCGGGGGATCCCAAGGCGTTCCCAGGCCAGCCGGCAAACATAGTCTTCCCAACGTGCCCTGGGTCTTCCCCGTGGCCTCCTACCGGTCGGACGTGCCCTTGGGAGGTGTTCGGGTGGCATCCTGACCAGATGCCCGAACCACCTCATCTGGCTCCTCTCCATGTGGAGGAGCAGCGGCTTTACTTTGAGCTCCTCCCGGATGACAGAGCTTCTCACCCTATCTCTAAGGGAGAGCCCCGCCATTCGGCGTAGGAAGCTAATTTCGGCCGCTTGTACCCGAGATCTTGTTCTTTCGGTCATAACCCAAAGCTCATGACCATAGGTGAGGATGGGAACGTAGATCGACCGGTAAATTGAGAGCTTTGCCTTCCGGCTCAGCTCCTTCTTCACCACAATGGACCGATACAGCGTCCGCATTACTGAAGACGCCGCACCGATCCGCCTGTCGACCTCACGATCCACTCTTCCCTCACTCGTGAACAAGACTCCGAGGTACTTGAACGCCTCCACTTGGGGCAAAATCTCCTCCCCAACCCGGAGATGGCACTCCACCCTTTTCCGGGCGAGAACCATGGACTCGGACTTGAAGGTGCTGATTCTCATCCCAGTCGCTTCACACTCGGTTGCGAAAAGATCCAGTGAGAGCTGAAGATCCTGGCCAGATGAAGCCTGTAAAACACTTCCTTGTAATGGTGGTTCTTTGGTCAAAATGTTGCATAAATGATGTTTTACAGATCATCTTCTAGCAGCTTTCTGACAGTCGCTTCAGGATGCACCGTTTTGTGGGCGGTCTTATTTACGTGGCTCACCTTGTAATGGCCATAGGGGTTCATCGAGGCATATACACTACCGTTCAAACGTTTGGGGTCACATTGAAATGTCCTTATTTTTGAAGGAAAAGCATTGTACTTTTCAATGAAGATAACTTTAAACTAGTCTTAACTTTAAAGAAATACACTCTATACATTGCTAATGTGGTAAATGACTATTCTAGCTGCAAATGTCTGGTTTTTGGTGCAATATCTACATAGGTGTATAGAGGCCCATTTCCAGCAACTATCACTCCAGTGTTCTAATGGTACAATGTGTTTGCTCATTGGCTCAGAAGGCTAATTGATGATTAGAAAACCCTTGTGCAATCATGTTCACACATCTGAAAACAGTTTAGCTCGTTACAGAAGCTACAAAACTGACCTTCCTTTGAGCACATTGAGTTTCTGGAGCATCACATTTGTGGGGTCAATTAAACGCTCAAAATGGCCAGAAAAAGAGAACTTTCATCTGAAACTCGACAGTCTATTCTTGTTCTTAGAAATGAAGGCTATTCCACAAAATTGTTTGGGTGACCCAAACTTTTGAACGGTAGTGTATATATAATAAATATTGCCAGTCACAATTAACTTGTGCTCAGCTGGGAAAATAAATATATATATATACTTATTATGTCATCCATTTACTTATTATAAACTGTTACAGGCGTATTAAATAATCATGTTAATATTAAATATGTAACGTAATAAATATGTGGGGATATAAAAGGCATCCGGTGCTATCAGAAAGCGGAAATTGACCTTACAAACCACCTAGGAGCACCTTTCAGACCCAGCGTTATTGCTACGGAGCCACTTCATTGAAGAGTCCTCATTTTTGCCCTTTTTTTGTGGACTTTCCATTGGCCTGTGGAGAACCGGGACAACAGAGACTTTTTCCAGGAGGACTTTGAGTTCGATGCGCAGACGCGGTACCGTGAGTACGCTGCTGCGGCTTCCAAACATTCGATCGCTTGCCCGTACGTGCATGCCGCTATGTGCATGTCACGTACGGAACTTTGGGGAATTATATGTGCTTTATTAACTTTGGGGAGGTGAACTGCTGTGGGATTGAGTGTGTTGTGTAGGTGTTTGATTTGTATTGGCGGGTTATATGGACGGGAGGGGGGAGGTGTTTGTTATGCGGGATTAATTTGTGGCATATTAAATATAAGCCTGGGTTTGTTGAGGCTAATAATTATACATGTCTTGTGTTTATTTACTGTATTAATCATTCCCAGCTGGATATCAGGTCCCACCTGTGACTCCTTAATTTGCGTAGTGGCAAAGACACCCGGGGAACTTGGGTACGTTTTTTACAGAGTGGTGGCCCGTACGGGGAAGCGGGGCTTAGTGTATCATTGATATCAGCGGCTCTAATTTTCGTTGTTTTTTGCGAAGCACTTTAAAAGGAATAAGTAGTATATAAAAAATTATTTGTCTTGTTAAAATATACATGTATATTGGGTTCACTTGTTTACCCCTAAATAGTCAGCAGTGTGACACACACACTCCTATTGTGTCACCACTTTTTAAATATATATATATATATATATATATATATATATATATATATATATATATATATATATATATATATATATATATATATATATATATATACATTTTCTGGTACATAAATACATACCATTTTTATACATTTACACATATAGACAATAACAAATATGACAGTTAATAATACTTCCACATAATGAATTTAATTGGAGCAATGTCGACCAGCAGCCACCACCTCATGGAGGAAGAGGACAGACAGAACTTTGCTGATGCAGCCCAGGACCCAACTCCGCCCCTTGACCCTTTCCGCCGTGTCACCAGTAGGCCCAATCAAAATGGTGTTGCTGAGCTGACTAACTCGCTGGACTCTATGTATTTAGAACAGTCCAGACAGGATGCGGCAGCAGAGGAAGAGGATGGGGTGGAACCAGAAGCAGTCTTGGAGCAACTTCTGACGCTTCAACAATGAATGGACATTCTGGAGAACCGACTCACAGAAGCAGTCGACAGCACCCTTAACCGGGAGGATGGACTTAGGGCAGCGATGGAGGCCATGGCTGCAGAGGTGAAAGCATATGTGGATACGAAGGTGCAGAACTTTGACCAAGCTGTCGTAGCATGTCTGCGTCGAAGGGGTGAAAGGTGGGGAGAGGAATTAAAAAATACCCTTTCTAAAACCCGAAGGTTTTGGCGACCAGCTAGCTTCTCCACTCCTGCAGCCACTATACCAGTCAGCCACCACCCACCTGTCATAGACATCACCTTCCCTATTACACCTGCTGTCACCACCATTGCACCTGCTGTCACTACCATTGCACCTACTGTCACCACCATTGCACCTGCTGTCACCGCCATTACACCTGCTGTCACAGCCAGACCACCCATCAGGATGGAATTTTCCCCAGTTTGGAGATTCCAGAGGCTCAGCCGATGTCACAGATTTCATCGAACAGTGTGAAAACTTTCTAGCACTCCGCCCTCTGAGCGATGCTGAGCTGGTGGGAACCCTCAATGCTGTTTTAAAAGGTCCTGCCAGGAGTTGGTGGTCGGCAGCCCGCAGTAACATAACCAGCTGGTCTACATTCAAGCAGTCTTTCCTTGAAGCCTTTTCGCCAACTGACTACCAATCCGAGATTGAGATGCAGCTCCACTCCATTCTTCAAACCCCTAATCAGTGCTTGCGAGATTTTGCATATGATTATTGTGCCCTTTGCCTGAAGTGGAGACCTGACATGGAGGAAGCCGAGATCGCGCGCCGCATACTCGGTGCCTGCAATCCCAGGTTGGCAAGTAGTCTACGTGGAGTCGTGACAACCGTAGAACAGTTGGTCAAGGTGGGCTCCCTGATTGAACGGGATTGGACAAACAGTAAAGATTATTGGAGTCGTGTCCAACAATGCAACCCTCCAAAAAGATCTGGTAAGAAGATGGAGCATGGGCCGAGTCGAAGTGGGGCCGACCTTGCCGCTGTTATGGGCGAACAATCCCTACTGGTGGACCCTATTTGCATGCGTGGCTCCAAGGGAGATGGAGTCCTGGACTCCGGATGTACTTACTCACTAATGAGTCATACGTTGTGGAAGGCTGTGAGGAAGTGCGGCGAGGTTCTGGAGCCAAGCGGAAATCCAAAGTTTGTCATGGCAAATGGACAAGTAAACCAAGCAGTTGGAAAAGCCACCCTGCTCCTCAATCTGCATGACTGTCACAGCACCCTACAGATTCATGTGATGGCCGATGGCCACTTATGTATGCCCTTGTTGCTAGGTCTCGACTTCATGACCACATCATAAATGGTACTCAAACCTCATCTCTGGAAGTATGTCATGCCCAGAGGGAGAACATTCAAATTTCTCCCCAAAGGCAGAGAAATGCTTCGCTGGACTCACCCTGGTCCCTCCATTAATTTTTACATGGCCATAAATGAGGAACCCCAAGTTAATCAGTCTGCCATTCCCCTCCTCGAATCCCAACCTGAGGTGGTGCGGCCACTGCTGCAGAAGTGGCCAACTGTTTGGACTGTGACTACTGGGGCCACCAGAGTAATTAAACATCAAATCACCACCATGGATGGGATGCCTGTTAGAAAGCGAGTTTACAGAGTGTTCAGTCAAAAACAAGAAATAATCGAAGACCAAATCAAAAAAATGATCAGCAATGGAGTGATAGAGCCATCAACATCTCCATGGGCCTCTCCTGTTGTTCTGACACCCAGGAAGGACGGAACACCCCGATTCTGTGTGGACTACAGGGGCTTGAACGCCAAAACCCAGCATGACGCCTATCCCATGCCCCTCATACATGAGATCCTGGAGTCGTTGCAAGGTGCAAAACAGTTCAGCTCCCTTGACCTGCAGAGTGGCTACTGGCAGGTTGCCATGGATGAGGATAGCAAGCCAAAGACTGCCATGATCACACATCTGGATCTATACCAATTTAAAGTCATGCCGTTTGGACTGCACAATGCCGGGGCAACCTTCCAGCGCTTAATGGAGACAGTTCTGGGTGAGCTTAGGGGAAGAATCTGTTTCGTGTACATTAATGACATCATTGTGTTTTCACAAACAGTAGAACAACACCTGCTTGACCTTGAAGTGGTGTTTGCAAAACTACAACAAGCAAACCTTACTCTCAACATCAAGAAATGTCACCTGCTTCAAGATCAGCTCACCTTTCTTGAACACCTAATATCAGGCAAAGGAGTGGAAGTAGATCCGGAAAAAATATCAGCAATAACTGCATATCCCCCTCCCACAGACCTGAAGAGTCTTCAGAGGTTTCTTGGCATGGTCGACTGGTACCACAAGTTCATCCCCAGGCTGGCCGACATTACATCTCCCCTAAACCAACTAAAGAAGAAGGATGTTCCCTGGAAGTGGAGTCCTACCTGCCAGGCGGCCTTCGACCACCTCAAATCCCTTTTGCAGTCTCCACCAGTGCTTGCTCAGCCCCATCCACAAATCAGTTTCCAGGTTCACTGTGATGCCAGTGACTTGGGCCTCAACGCGGTCCTGATGCAACGCCTTGAAGGTGAAGAACGGCCAATTGCCTTTGCCTCCAGAGCGCTCCAAGGAGCTGAAGTCCGCTACTCCACTGCCGAAAAAGAGTGCTTGGCTGTGGTGTGGGCAGTTGAGAAGTGGAGACATTTCCTCGAGGGAACAACGTTTGATGTCTTCACGGACCACAGTGCTCTTGTCTGGGCATTCAACTGCCCTAAGACTTCGTCCCGACTTACACGGTGGACGCTGAGACTCCAGGGATTCACATTCAGAGTCCATTACAAAAAGGGCTGCTGCAATGTGGTACCAGATGCACTGTCGCGGGCACCCCAATCACCAGAAGGGAAGATTTGCCTCATTGTCCCGAAAACATACTGGTCTGATCTCCCCAGCACCCTGCAAGATCTTTCTGAGGCCCAAAAAACTGATACAACATGTCTGGAATGTGGACCCTCTGTTGACCAACCTACGCCTGGCCGGATCCACTATCAACTTCAGCAAGGGGTGTGGTACCGGGGAGTACCATCTAAGTATGGCGGCTTCAATTACCAGCTGGTAGTGCCATTGGCTCTGGTGCCACAGTTCCTGGCCTACTTTCATGACAGTCCTTTCGGAGGACATCTGGGGTTCTGAAGACGCTCTTGAAGATTCTGGAAGTAGCTTGGTGGCCGACAGTAAGGAAAGACGTCTGGAGTCACGTCCAAGCATGCATGACGTGTCAACAATACAAAAACCCCAACGACAAGCCAGCTGGGCAACTCCACTCCTCTACCGTCAACGCCCCAGGAGAAATGCTGGGAGTGGACTTCATGGGACCTTTTCCCCTCAGTAAGGCCCGGAACTCTGTGCTGATGGTGGTGGTGGACTACTACTCCAAGTGGGTGGAGCTTTTTGCCTTGAAAGACGCCAAAACTCCCAAGGTCTGCCAAATTCTCAAAAATGACATTTTCACTCGCTGGGGAGTTCCCACATATCTTGTGTCTGACCGGGGGCCGCAGTTCACAAGCAAACTGATGTCCCGTCTGTGCGAATCCTGGGGGGTAACCCATAAACTAACGACAGCTTACCACCCACAAACCAACATGACAGAACGAGTCAATCACACCCTCAAGACCATGATTTCCGCCTTCATAGGGAACCATCATCAGGACTGGGATAAGTGGCTGCCTGAATTCCAGTTTGCCCTTAACACCGCTGTCCATGAGACGACCGGTTCAACC
This sequence comes from Entelurus aequoreus, assembly GCF_033978785.1. NCBI lineage: Eukaryota > Metazoa > Chordata > Actinopteri > Syngnathiformes > Syngnathidae > Entelurus > Entelurus aequoreus. The sequence goes on along the minus strand of NC_084749.1, from coordinate 41,044,734 downwards.
CCTGCCAGGTTGACTCTCGGGCGGAATCTGATGGGACCCCTGGAACGACTGGTGCACAAAGCTCCACCACCACACACATCTGCATATCACACCGTAGTTACACACACACACCTAAAGGTGTAAGTGGAGAGACATGTCAAAGCTCGACAAGCCAGATATTATAATGCACGACACAAAAATGTACACTTTGTAGTTGGGGATCTGGTCTGGATTAGGGCGCACCCACTTTCCAAAGCTTCAACTAAATTCTCTGCCAAACTTGCACCCAGATGGTTAGGGCCTGTGCGGGTAGAGAAAAAGTTAGGTCCTGTAAATTACAGTATTCGTTGGTTGACTGATAAGTCTAAGGTGGATACTATTAATGTGGTAAACATAAAACCCTATTATGGTCCCCATAAACCGCTGGCTTGGGGTGGGGGAATGTAATGGCCATAGGGGTCCATCGAGGCGTATATATATATAATAAATATTGCCAGTCACAATTACTGTATATATATATACTGTAAGTATATATATACTTATTATGTCATCCATTTACTTATTATAAACTGTTACAGGCGTATTTAATAATCATGTTATTATTAAATATGTAATGTAATAAACATGTGGGGTTATAAAAGGCATCCGGTGCTATCAGACCGGGGGGAAGCGGAAATTGACGTCACAAACCACCCAGGAGCACCTGTCAGACCCAGCGTTTTTGCTACGGAGCCACTTCATGGAAGAATCCTAATTTTTGCCCTTTTTTGTGGACTTTTCCATTGGCCTGTGGAGAACCGGGACAACAGAGACTTTTTCCAGGAGGACTTTGAGTTTGATGCACAGAGGCGGTACCGTGAGTACGCTGCTGCGGCTTCCAAACATTTGATCGCTTGCCCGTACGTGCATGCCGCTATGTGCATGTCACGTACGGAACTTTGGGGACTTTGGGGAAATATATGTGCTTTATTAACTTTGGGGAGGTGAACTGCTGTGGGATTGAGTGTTTTGTGTAGGTGTTTGATTTGTATTGGCGGGTTATATGGTCGGGAGGGGGGAGGTTTTTTGTTATGCGGGATTAATTAGTGGCATATTAAATATAAGCCTGGGTGTTCTGTGGCTAATAGTTATACATGTCTTGTGTTTATTTACTGCATTAATTATTCCCAGCTGAATATCAGGTCCCACCCGTGACTCCTTAATTTGCATAGTGGCAAAGATACCCGGGGAACTTGGGTGCGTTTGTTACAGCCTTCGGCAGCGTCTTCTCCCCGCCATCTTTGTTGTAGCGGTGTAGCGTGCAAGGACGGGAGTGGAAGAAGTGTCAAAAGATGGAGCTAACTGTTTTAATGACATTCAGACTTTACTTCAATCAATAACGGAGCAGCATCTCCTCATCCGGAAACAACAACGATGCCGGAAATGTGTCCCGTGAAAAACCGTCCGACCGGAACTCTCTAATACCTAATGTTCCTTGGGTGAATAATGTAAACTCACTACACCGGTATGTTTTAGCGCTTTCATGGCGAGTTCACTGACAGATATAAGTAAGAACTTTACACTACTTTATATTAGAAATGGCAACAGCGGAGGATGAATGTCCCATAACAAGAAGATAGAGAAAAAGAAGACGATACACGAATACAAATAGATGGAGTAGATATTGAAAGGGTAAAATAAACCAGATTTTTGGGAGAATTTATAGATGATAAAATGAACTGGAAATCTCATATACAAAACATACAACATAAGGTGGCAAAAAACATTTCAATAATGAATAAAGCACAAAACGTCCTGGGCCAAAAATCACTTCATATTCTCTACTGCTCGCTCGTGTTACCATATCTGTGTTATTGTGGAAAAAGATGGGGAAACAACTACAAATGTGCGCTTCATTCACTAAATGTGTTACAAAAAATAAAAAATTAGAATAATACATAATGTTGGATGTAGAGAACATACGTTTGTACAAACCCTTTATTCATTGAGTCAAAAATATTAAAGTTCGATGATTTGGTAAAATTGCAAACAGGTAAAATTATGTACAAAGAAAACTATAACCTGCTACCAAAGAATGTACAACAATTCTTCTCAACTAGAAAAGCGCTATACAAGTATAACCCATTTATCATTTATCATTTAAAGAGGAGAAATATAACCTTAGAGGAACATTTTATTTAAAACATTTGTATGCACGTACAACACTTAGAACCTTCAGCATATCAGAATGTGAAATTAAATTATGGAATGGATTAAGTAATGAAGTTAAACATTGTACTGATATGATCCAGTTTAAGAGGTTGTTCAAATGAATAGTACTTACAAAGTACAAAGAAGAAGAATTATGACAATTACTTTCAACCTCATGGAAAATAAGATATTCTTCATCTCAGTATGTTAATAATGACTGAATGATTAATTACATATTAAAAAACTGTTGTTTATACTAATTCACAGATGATATTTTATTATAAAAAGGTCATTAAATTATGTATATATTCGTAAACGCTCTGAAGTGGGAAAGGGTAGGATTAAATAAGCCTTGCTTCTTCCTACTCCTTTTCGGACATGATGTAAAGTGAATGATATGAAATTGTGTGATGTATTATACTGTAAGTGTGTTCATGTACGAACTAAACTAAAGAAAGAAAGATTATCGACTATGGTGTCGGCGCGGACGCACGCAATTTTTCAGGATTTATGCAGATCCCAAATACAGATCAGCAGGTACCAGAAGGTAAGAAAAGTTGTTTCTGCATAATATCGCGAAACAAAACGCCAGATAATATGTCTTACCTTATACACACACCATAATAGTACTCGTATGTTTAATGCGCCGACAATCCTTCAAACGGTGTGGCTTCATAGCTTACCAAAATCGTACTAAAACATTTTGATGGGTTTTTGAGCGCCGTGTGTAATGTTCTATATTTTCAATGGAACATTTAAAATGTTTGGTGTTGCTTACACTTATCTCGTATGTTTGACTGCCATCTACTGGTCACTTTTATCATTACACCATGTACCGAATAAAATTGCTTCGAGGTGGGTAAGCTCAACCAAACATATTCCTTACATTAGGCACACCGGGTTATAAGGTGCACTGTCGAGTTTTGAGAAAAAAAAAAGATTTTAAGTGCGCCTTATAGTCCGAAAATACGGTACATACAATTCTATATTATCTACAAATGTATATTTTTTCAAACAAATTAAAGCAATTCCCCCATCCACAGTGTCAGTACTGTAAGTAGTTCTTCAGACTCGATCATCATCTAGACGAGTGCCTGATCTTAAGCTTTCCAAAGGTCAAGTGCTTGAGCTGTGGTCTCCGGCCGACTTTACAGACAAATCCCACCTCCCTGACATTCCACTATTACCCTAGCTATAATCTTGAGCATGTCAGACAGCTCACAGATTTCTCCAATTTGCCTGAGCATGTCTCATCAACCTTTTATAGTATCGCCTAGGGTAGTACGGTATACCGGTACTAGTATAGTATCGTCGTACTAATGAATAAAAAACTGTACTATACTCTGTTTGAAAAGAACCGTTTTTTTACAGGTGTTTTTACGAGCAGAGGAGCATGTTCGGCAACGCACAATCACGGAGTACTTACAAGTATACACAGTGTGTAGACAGAAAAGGGAGAACGGACGCATTTTGCCTTAAAAACTAACGATAAAGGTGAAGTTATAACACTGAAACGCCCTCAGGAAGAGGTGCTCTAAGACATGGCTAGCTAGCTAGCATTTTACAGTCCATCCGCAATCGGTAGTGTTTTAGCTACTTCTAAATCATTCATCCTCGCCTCCATGGCGACAAATAAAGTAAGTTTCTTACAAGTATCATCCCTGCAGGACGAGAAATCGCTAAACATGCTTCACTACAAACCGTGGCTCACCGGCGTCAAAATGTAAACAAATGCCATGGGTGGATCTACACATAACATCCACTGTAATGATACCAAGTACAATCGCGTATCTAGTCGATACTACTATGATTACATCAATATTTTTTATTGTCACAAAATCTAGGTGAAAAAGGTGGCGACTTGTCCAGGGTGTACCCCGCCTTCTGCCCGAATGCAGCTGAGATAGGCTCCAGCACCCCCCGCGACCCCCAAAAGGGACAAGCAGTAGAAAATGGATGGATGGATCGAAATTCATATTATATTCATAAACTCAGGAAATACGTCCCTGGACACATGAGAACTTAAATTATCACCAATGTATGATCCTGTAACTACTTGGTATCGGATCGATACCTAAATTTGTGGTATCATCCAAAACTAATGTAAAGTATCAAACAACAGACGAATAAGTGATTATTACGTTTTAACAGAAGTGTAGATAGAACATGTTTAAACAGAAAATAACCAGATAATAACAGTAAATTAATAAGTAGATTAATCAATTTTTACAGTTTGTCCTGAATAATTTTGACAAAATAATAGGTAGATAAATGACACAATATGTTACTGCATATGTTAGCAGACTAATTAAGAGCCTTTGTTTGTTTACTTACTACTAAAAGACAAGTTGTCTTGTATGTTCACTATTTTATTTAAGGACACAATTGTTCTTCGATTGCAATAAGAAACATATGTTTAATGTACCCTATAGTTTTTTTGTTAAAGTAAAGCCAATAATGCCAATTTTTTCTGGTTCCCTTTATTTAGAATATATCGAAATACATTTTGGTACCGGTACCGGTATCAAAATATTGGTATTGAGACAACCCTAGTATTGCCAATCACAAAAATTCTAATTTCACGATGTGGTATAGTTATACAAATTTCCCAGCATTTTACAGTCCTATATCGGAATGGATAACGTTAACATTTGGACCAATACAATACCAATTTTTTGGTACTTTCGTGTGTGTTTTAATCAATGTTCGTAATAACGGCGTTATATAGTTAGTGTCCTGACCTTACTCTATGTATCGAGGTTATACAGTTTGGCAGACAGCTAACAATCCAAGACGTTCCAATAAAGTTCAAAAGCAGATGAATCCATTTAGGCTCGTTATTGTTGTTGATCTTGCTTTGTCTTGCACACCACTTTAATCGTGCACTTTACTTTACTTTTGTCTTGCACTTTACTTGTAAAACTGAAGTACACACAATGACAAATGTATAAGCTATGTGATTCAAATAACATACTGGAATGTAATACACAATATGTAAATATTAGCTTTACACATATATACAATACTATCATCAAAGAAATACTTCTGAGTGTTAAAACTATTTCGATGGTGGAAATACAAACGTATATGACATATATAACATTGCACAGAAACCGTTTTTCCATAAACATCTTGATATCAAATTGAACCATTAGCCACCTTAATATTGAAGTATATAAACAAGTTAAACCGTTTACTTATCTTTTCCAAGGCTTGTAAGAGCTAACACAACTTGTCTGCTTCTCATTTGTCTCATAAACGGACTTCCTGAAATCGTCGACCCGGAAGTAGCTAAACAAATCAAGCCTAGTAATTTCCTATCACCACAGGTTGTCAGTAAAGAGTCTACAAACCGATGGGCATAACAGTTAAAAACACTGTTACTTTTACTAATAATGATTAATCTAATTATTTTTTTTTTTTGGTAAAGCAATGAGTAACTATAATTAATAACTTCTTAAAAGTAATTTTCAGAACGCTAGTGATAATAAATATTAATTTGTTGGTAAAAAAAACCTCCATTGTTAAATGTAAATTAGCTGATTAGAATAACTGTGCTGTCCAGTCGTTATATCTTGTTTTGTTCTTAAATGTGTAAGTCTCATTTGCAATTCAGTTAGACTTCCAAGATATTAGATGTCAGTCCTGTATTGGCTATTTAGGGAATGTTGTCTAACTAGGAAGGAGATTTGTCCAGGAAGCTGAAAGTGTTATGTTGCGCCCTACAACATGTTTATACTGTAAGTAGTGTTCTTATTACACACCCGCTGTTTGATTTTAAAATTCCTCTTAGTTGTAGTTTTAAGTACTACATTTGGAGGTGTTGAAATCTTCATGTCGCTAATGCTAAAAAAAAAACTGTCTAACGCAAATTAGCATCAATCTATCGTATTATGGAAGAGTGGAGCCTTCATTCGAGCGTTCTCTACCAAGCATACTTGCTTTGTTGGTGTTGTAAATTGCAACATTACTTAGAGGGAGTTTGACTGAGTCCACCCTGAGTGCTGCTTTAGTGATTGTTTCTTTGAGCTGGTGCCGAGTTGGCAGGTGGAACATGACATCACATGCAACACAGGTATGGAAATATGGCACCATTTAATTTTACGTGAATAGTCCAGACAGGATTTTGATCGGTGCCTATAGAGCAGGGGTGTCCAAACTTTTTTCCACTGAGGGCCGCATTCTGAAAAATCAAAGCAAGCGGGGGCCATTTTGATATTTTTTATTTTAAAAACCAATACAATATATGTATAAAAAATATACATTTAGGCCTCCACTCAGGCTTGATCCCGGGGACCCCAAAGGGTTTTGGTCCAAAAAATATTAAAAATGTGTCATTATTCAGTATTATTATTTTTATTATTATTCAAGTTTTAAATCTCTAGATCGACATTAGGTCTATCTGTCAATATAACGGTTTGAAAGATTTAAGTTGTATGCTCTTGTTGTCAAAGAAAACCCTGTTTTTTTATGGAAAAAATACAAAATATGCAATATTTTCACACAATAAAATTTTTAAGTGGAATATTTGAGATTATATAATAATTGGAGCCTTAAAAAGGTCAATAACTCATAACAACATTGATTTTAATTCATTATTGTTTTTTGAGCAATGACACTTAAAAACAAATCACACTAAAAATTATTGGGGATCCAAATAATTATAGTGTTAAAAAATAAATTACTGTATTTTTTTTTTTTACTGTTTACTTTTAACACAATAATCTCGAGATCAACTTCAGATCTATCCGTCAATTATACATTTTATTGTTGTTTATGTGTTTTGTTTGTTCGTTTTAGGCCCTTTAAAAAAAACAGCTCAGTTTTTAATATGGCAAACACAAAATATGCAACATTTTCCCCAAAAATATCTCAAATGTGACGTAATTGGAGCTTTAAATAGGTCAATAATTCATAATGACATTGATTTTGATTCATTATTATTTTTTAAAGAAAGAAACAGCCTGCATGGCAGCTTTGTGTTATTAGAGTAAACATTGCGACATTTTCTTGTTACATTTCACCTGTTTGCTCTTTAAATACCACTTATCATGTGTTTAATTTTTTTCAATCGTATTTTTAAAATGTGCCGTGGGGCCGTTAAAAAATGACCTGCGGGCCACAAATGGCCCCTGGGCCGCACTTTGGACACCCCTGCTATAGAAGTACCGAGTTCTGTACCCATCCCTAGTCCTATAAGGTTACTCTTTGGGGGACATGGAGCCTGTAAAAAAGGCATATAAATAGGGGAGAATGCTTAATTTGGTGTTGATTGATTTCCTCTAACCTACACAAACTTAAGAAACCAAAGACTCAGCCAAATGGGTCTCGGGCAAAACAACAAAATCATCTCAAAAACCTTGCAAAGTATCTTACAGTGAAAAAAATTACGGGCAATATTTAAGTATTTTGTTAGGTTAGCTCTATAGCCCCTGGACCTCTTTCAAAATGTGTGATGAAGGAAAAAGATGAAAAAAACAATTATTTATTTTGTTTTGATATATTTTCTGTAGGAGAACAAACATGGCACAAACCTTCCTAATTGTTAGAAATCCCACTGTTTATGCTATACATGCTTCACCGATGAGAGTATTTGGCAAGCACCGTTTTGTCCGACTAATTTCAGCGATCCTTGAACTCATCGTAGTTTGTTTATATGTTTACGACTTTCTACAATGCTGCCACAGAAATGCCACTCCGTCTTTGTCTCATTTTGTCCACCAAACATGTTATACTGTGCGTGATTGCACAAAGGTAAGCTTTGTTGATGTTATTGACTTGTGTGGAGTGCTAATCAGGCATGTTTAGTCAGTGCATGACAGCAAGCTAATCGATGCTAACATGCTATTTAGGCTAGCTGTATGTACATATTGCATCATTACGCCTCGTTTTTAGGTATATTTGAGCTCATTCAGTCATGTCCTCTGTGTATTTAATTCATATTTGCATGTCTCATGACACATTATCTGTATGTAATTTCTCATAGTTGTTTGTGTGCCATGTTGTTCCAGACCACAGCAAACATGACCCAGCTTGCAAATATTGTAATAAATCCATTAGAAGAGGACAGCCTGCCGTTTCCTTAAACTCGGACACACATTCTCTATACCTTTGGCCATTCTAAGCAAGTAATTTCCAGGAGTTATCTCATCTTGTGAGAAGCCTCCATTTTAATAATGATTTCCAATGTTGCAAAAGTGTGTAGAATAACAATTTAAATACAACATTTCCGTCAACGAAGATTTGCGTCAGCTTTTGATCATCAGGCCTCCGTCAGTCGTAACGACTATGGAAACTGCGCCAGTCCAGAGGTCAAGTTTAAACTCAGCGACAACGCCTGCTGTGGCTGATGAGTCCGATGCGGGAGAGGCAAACAAGGCCTCATTGACTGTAGATTTAGCTGGGAGGCGCAACTGCAGGAGTGCTTGTCTTCCGCTTGGTTCTTTTTTCATTGGCTGTGGCATGGATCTTTTCCTCGCCAGTCTTCAACTGTGAAGGACACTGCGGCATTTGCTGCGGTCAGCCGCTGCATCTTCCCAATTTTCAGTGTTTATGTCCAGGGCTTTCATGTCCCGCTTGCAGACATCTTTGAAGCGCAGTTTTGGCCGGCCAACAGATCTCTCGCCAGAGGCGAGTTCGCCATTCAGGATGTCTTTTGGGATACATCCATGCTCCATACGGCACACGTGGAGCAGCGTGAATCAATCAATCATCAATCAATGTTTATTTATATAGCCCTAAATTACAAGTGTCTCAAAGGGCTGCACAAACCACAACGACATCATCGGTTCAGATCCCACATAAGGGCAAGGAAAAACTCAACCCAGTGGGATGTCAATGAGAATGACAATGAGAAACCTTGTAGAGGACCGCAGGGAGACCAGTCCCCCCAAACCCCCTCTAGGGGAGACTGCATGCAATGGACGTCGAGTGGGTCTAGCGTTATATTGTGAAAGTCCAGTCCATAGTGGATCTAACATAATAGTGAGAGTCTAGTCCATAGTGGGGCGGGCCAGCAGGAGACCATCCCGAGCGAAGACAGGTCAGCAGCGCAGAGATGTCCCCAACTGATGCACAGGCCCACCCTGGGTCCCGACTCTGGACAGCCAGCACTTCATCCATGGCCACCGGAGCTGTGCCCCCCCTTCCACAAGGGAGAGGGGGGCAGAGCAGAAAAGAAAAGAAAAGGCAGCTCAACTGGTCTAAAAAGGGGGTCTATTTAAAGGCTAGAGTATACAAATGAGTTTTAAAGGCCTACTGAAACCCACTACTACCGACCATGCAGTCTGATAGTTTATATATCAATGATGAAATCTTAACATTGCAACACATGCCAATACGGCCGGGTTAACTTATAAAGTGCAATTTTAAATTTCCCGGGGAACTTCCGGTTGAAAACGTCTATGTATGATGACGTTTGCGCTTGACGTCAATGGTTGAAACGGAAGTATTCGGACACATTGTATCACAATACAAACAGCTTTGTTTTCATCGCAAAATTCCACAGTATTCTGGACATCTGTGTTGGTGAAGTCCTTTGTCGCGCCGTCGATCGCTGGAACGCAGGTGAGCACGGGTGTTGATGAGCAGATGAGGGCTGGCGTAGGTGGAGCGCTAATGTTTTTATCATAGCTCTGACGAGGTCCCGTAGCTAAGTTAGCTTCAATGGCGTCGTTAGCAACAGCATTGCTAGGCTTCGAAAGGCGGCACAGCATTAACCGTGTAGTTACAGGTCCAGTGTTTGGTTCCGTGTCTCCTGATAGCAGTATTGTTGATCTTCTGTCTATCCTTCCAGTCAGGGGCTTATTTCTTTTGTTTCTATCTGCATTTAAGCACGATGCCATCACGTTAGCTCCGTAGCTAAAGTGCTCCACCGATGTATTGTCGTGGAGATAAAAGTCACTGTGAATGTCCATTTCGCGTCCTCGACTCTCATTTTCAAGAGGATATAGTATCCGAGGTGGTTTAAAATACAAAGCCGTGATCCACAATAGAAAAACGAGAAAGTGTGGAATCCAATGAGCCCTTTTACCTAAGTTACGGTCAGAGCGAAAAAAGATACGTCCTGCACTGCACTCTAGTCCTTCACTCTCACGTACCTCATCCACGAATCTTTCATCCTCACTCAAATTAATGGGGTAATCGTCGCTTTCTCGGTCCGAATCGCTCTAGCTACATTGAAAACAATGGGGAAATGTGATGAGCCCTTCAACCTGCGACGTCACGCTACTTCCGGTACAGGCTAGGCTTTTTTTTATAAGCGACCAAAAGTTGCAAACTTTATCGTCGATGTTCTCTACTAAATCCTTTCGGCAAAAATATGGCTCTGCTATCCCCGTGTAAATAAAAAAAAATCATTTCAGTAGGCCTTTAAGATGGGACTTAAATGCTTCTACTGAGGTAGCATCTCTAACTGTTACCGGGAGGGCATTCCATAGTACTGGAGCCCGAATAGAAAACGCTCTATAGCCCGCAGACTTTTTTGGGTTCTGGGAATCACTAATAAGCCGGAGTTCTTTGAACGCAGATTTCTTGCCGGAACATATGGTACAATACAATCGGCAAAATAGGATGGAGCATGGTAGGAAGACCAGCGCGTTCGAGGACCTTGTCACTCCAATGGATGCCGAGGATGCGGTTAAGGCAGCGCATGTGGAAGGTGTTCAGTTTGCGCTCTTGTTTGGAGTATGTTGTCCATGTTTCGCTGCCGTAGTGAGGAGTGCTGACAATGCAGGCGTTGTACACTGCCATCTCGGTAGGAGTTGTCAGCTTCCGGTTCTCCCAGACGCGGGTCGTGAGGCGCCCTAGGGTTGTGGCAGCTTTGCCGATACGTTTGTTGATCTCACCATCGAGGGACAGATTGTCACTGATGGTAGATCCCAGGTATGTGAATTGGTGTACGACTTTGAGTTGGTACTCATCGATTGTGAGCTTTTGATAGTAGGCTAATATAGTTAATATATTGCCTTCATTATAACACTTATATAAGGCTTTTAATTTTTTGCCGCTCTAGACAGATTTGTTTTTGTATTTTTGGTCCAATATGGCTCTTTCAACATTTTGGGTTGCCGACCCCTGGGTTAGCTATACAAATAAAGGTATTGTCACAAACATATAAAGACCAGTAAACAACACAACAATTTGAATCAGACTAAACTAAAGCTACGTGTTATGTAAACAATGTGAATACATTAAAAGGGTCCCAGGATGGACAAATGTAAAATAAACTGGCGAATGGCCCGATTATAAAGTTATGAATCAGTTGAAAATCTCTGCTACTGTCTGCTCAGCGTAATGTTCTTTGTCCTTCTCTCAGTAGCTTTGTCTCAATTTGGCATCTCCATCCTTCGCAGTGCAGAACAAGGAAAAGGGGAAAAACAAAATCTGTCCAAAGTTTGAACCAGATTCCGATTGTTGAAGACGAATGGTGAGATTTGATAAAGCTGTCGCAATTTGCAAAGATTGTAAAACAGAACTGAAGTACAGCAGTGGCACGACTAATCTCAACGCGCACCTGGTAGACTACTTGGAGGAATGAGAAGGCGAGTACAGCTTGCTCAAAGACACAACAGGATAAAGAGGGATATTTAAGGCTTCTTTCAAGCGAAAATTGGCCACAACTCCAGCCAAGATAATAATGTCTCCAATAGCCCGTTTCATTGTAAAAGACTTGAGATCATGCAGGGCTGTGGAGAATGAGGGACTTGATAAATACATAGGAGCCTCGGTATGAGATGCCAAGTCGACAGCAATTTACTGACAAAAGCATGCCAGAGCTGTATGATGTTAGAATATAATAGCACATATACACTTAAATTCTCTGTATGTCGTTTTGAACTCTAATGACTTCAAGCTATTATGATTGGGCGCACACACATGCAGCTGTGCCTCCGACCTTCAGGCCTGCCGACTCTACCGCCTATTGTTTTGGTCTAATCACAGGTACAAGAATGCTGACTCTGTGTAACCCCCAGCCTGTCTCAGGTATGGTACAAAGGTCGATTTCTTAGAAAGGAGGAACTGGCTTCAGATATGAATATCTTTAAATCAAAATAATAATTTAAGTTAGCTACATAACAAGTGAATGCTAAAGAAACTTCAGACTGTACAAAATGTGGCTGCCAGACTTTTGACCGGTGCACCCAGAACAGCCCATGTTACCCCCCCATTGTATCCAGTCTTCATTGACTTCCAGTTAAATTCCGCATTGAGTTTAAGATTTTAGTCCTGATTTTAGTCCTTAATTTGCATTTGCCTACCGTCGCTGTCCGATAAACGTGTTACAAGAAGGTTTTGCAGTAATGTAGTCCATAAAAAACCCAAATGATTGATATTGATATGAGTATTAGACCTAGTCTTCATTGGCTACCAGTTAAATTCCGCATTGAGTTTAAGATTTTAGTCCTGACTTTCCGTGAATTGCATGGTGGGGCCCCTCAGTACATCACTGACTTGCTATTCCTCTACTCTTCAGGGCGCAGCTTACGGTCTTCAGGCCAGGGTCTTCTAAAGATCCCAAAAACTAATTTTAAAACCCGTGGAGACCTGGCATTCCAGGCTGTAGCTCCCAGACTCTGGAACAATTTGCACCAGTGCCTCCGTGATCTTGACTGTGTTGACACTTTTAAGAAACATTTGAAAACATTTTCTTTTTAGTAAACCTTTTAGTTAATGCATCTTTTAACTATCAATTTCAATCCATTTTGGATCCTTTTTAGGATGTTGCCCCTGTTGTTTTAATTGAATTGTTGTTTTACTTCACCTATGTTTTGTACAGCGCTTAAAAAAAAAATAAAAAAAATAAAATGTACTTACTTACTTACCTACATATTCTTTAAACACAAATTCCCCTCATTGATAGCCCCCCACCTTAATGACCTCTCGTTGCTTCTTTTTCCTTGGGCTCGCCCCCACCCTTGAGGACATTAGGACTCTTTGACCGATTGGACTTGTCTGCTCTTTTACTATGAGAGTGTAAAAATTATTCATCAAGGCTCACTTCTGGCAGACACTTTCTTGTGGAAACATCCGCCTACGTACTCAATCAACTGAGTTTTGCGGGAGTGAGACCAGTGGTGTGTCCAGAGTTTTTTTTCTAGGGGTTGCACAGAGGTGACCCCTGGTTCTGCAGGGCCGGCACCCATATAACAGTCAGTCTTCCGCAGGAGCAGTTGTAGCTACTAGTTGTACGGTATACCTTTAGTGTTCTCGTAGGGCGTGTAGAAACGCCGACACAACACCAAGCCAAACCGGAGTCAATGAAGAAAACCTTGTTGTAAGCTTGACCATTTACTTGGGACATTTCTTCATAGACAAGACGGTGAAAAACTGAAAAAATAAAGAGATACTGTCACACCGCGGTAAAGAGAGTCTTGTCTTGGTTTTTTCTGTCTTGTGATTTGCATGTATTATTTTGAAAAAGCATCTCCTCTTGTTTCAGATCACGGGCCCTTCCTCTTGTGTCACCAGTCTGACGTCATCCCTGACCCTTGATTGTTTCCACCTGTTTCCCATTACCCTCATGTTCCATATAAGCCCATCCCTCCCCTTGTTCTGTGCCAGATTGTCTCGATCCTTCGTGCCTGTCTTGCTTCCTAGTTCATGTTCTTGTCTTGCCTCGTCCCACGACCACGTATGTTTATCCAGCGTTTTTCAAGCTGTAATTTTGAGTTAACCTTTTCCTCCCTTAGAGCGACCTTTGTTATTTAACCTTTTTCAACCGCAGTGGTGAGTTATGATTTTTCTTTAATTATTTCCTTCCTCCGTTGGAGTGATTTTTGTTTTTTTTCCCTTTTTGGAAACGTTTTTTGATATAGTAGAACCTCATAGTGATTGTATATTTTCTGCTCTGGAGGTTAAGAGTTATTTTCAAAATAAAAGCCTTATTTAGAACCTCCCCTCTCTGCATCTGAGTCCCTTCATTCGCTCAAGCCTGACAGATACAAACATACTTATTGCCTCTGTATATACACTATACTGCCAAAAGTATTTGGCCACCCATCCAAATGATCAAAATCAGGTGTCCTAATCACTTGGCCCGGCCACAGGTGTATAAAATCAAGCACTTAGGCATGGAGACTGTTTCTACAAACATTTGTGAAAGAATGGGCCGCTCTCAGGAGCTCAGTGATTTCCAGCGTGGAACTGTCATAGGATGCCACCTGTGCAACAAATCCATTCGTGAAATGTCCTCGCTCCTAAATATTCCAAAGTCAACTGTCGGCTTTATTATAAGAAAATGGAAGAGTTTGGGAACAACAGCAACTCAGCCACGAAGTGGTAGGCCACGTAAACCGACACAGAGGGGTCAGCAGATGCAGAAGCGCATAGTGCAAAGAGGTCGCCAAGTTTGCTACAGAGCTCCAAACTTCATGTGACCTTCCAATTAGCCCACATACAGTACGCAGAGAGCTTCATGGAATGGGTTTCCATGGCTGGGCAGCTCCATCTAAGCCATACATCACCAAGTCCAATGTAAAGTGTCGGATGCAGTGGTGTAAAGCATTTCGCCACTGGACTCTAGAGCAGTGGAGACGCATTTATCCGGAGTGATGAATCACGCTTTTCCATCTGGCAATCTGATAGACGAATCTGGGTTTGGATGTTGCCAGGAGAACGGTGCTTTTCGGACTGCATTGAAATTTGGTGGAGGAGGAATTATGGTGTGGCATTGTTTTTCACGATTAGGGCTTGGCCCCTTAGTTCCAGTGAAAGGAACTTTGAAAGCTCCAGGATACCAAAACATTTTGGACAATTTCATGCTCCCAACCTTGTGGGAACAGTTTGGACCGGGCACCTTCCTCTTCCAAAATGACTGTGCACCAGTGCACAAAGCAAGGTCCATAAAGACATGGATGACGGAGTCTGGTGTGGATGAACTTGACTGGCCTGCACAGAGTCCTGACCTGAACCCAATAGAACACCTTTGGGATGAATTGGAACGGAGACTGAGAGCCAGGCCTTCTCGACCAACATCAGTGTGTGACCTCACAAATGCGCTTTTGGAATAATGGTCGGAAATTCTTATGAGCACACTCTGCAACCTTGTGGACAGCCTTCCCAGAAGAGTTGAAGCTGTAATAGCTGCAAAAGGTGCACCGACATCATATTGAACCCTAAGGGTTAGGAATGGGATGGCACTTCAAGTTCATATGTGAGTCAAGGCAGGTGGCCAAATACTTTTGGCAATATGGTGTATTTGTCTACTATGACATACAAAATGTAACGGTAATGTCCCAAAATGTCCAGCAGAGGGAGACCCCCGCGTGCCTGAATGACCTGAACACATTGCATCTAATTCGACAATTCTATTCAACATATCGGTGCTATTACACTTGTTTAACATATCTGACATGTTCTTAACTTGTTAAAGACAATTGACGGCATTTGTGTAGGATGGCAACAGAGATTATTACGGAAGACAGCAACATGCGCGACTTGCTTTCAGACGGATACCGGAAGTCAACCAACAGGAAGTAATTTATCGGAAGTGACATCATCCAACTGCTGTTTACCGATTATAGCAAACAAGAAATAAAAACAGCTTTAGCTCTGAATTAAAGCATTGCAGTCACTATATATGTCTTTGCACATTGTATAAACAATAAAAAAGTATTATCAAGTAATTATGTAAATAATATTGGACAACACAATACCGCTCCTAATAAAGTACTGCAGACTAATTAATTAAAATCGATGCTATAATGCCTCTGAAACATACCAGTACTTTTTTTTTTCTTTCTATGGATATTACGGCGCGCCGTAACATTGCTGTAGCAGATGCACATGTTCGGCAACGCAAACGTATGGAGTACTTATGTAACAGAGGTCATTTATGATCTCAATTGCTTACTGTCTTACTACTCTTCTTATTTTAATGTCATTTTATTTTAATGTCATCTTATCTAATTTATTATATTTACACATTATGTAATGTGACTCTTTATTTTGCAAATTGTACTATTCTAAGTTTAGTACTGTAATTTCCTATTTTTTTATGGTCAATGAACGTCACATGTCCCAGCAGACTTCCAGGCTGAGGCCCGTATGTGTAGTCAGTTTGCTATCTTCCATGTGACGGTAAGTTGTGCTCTCTGGCGCCCCGTGAATTACCTTTCAGCTAACTTATTAGCAGGCTAGCTGTGTTGCTGTAGACTTAAAGGAGACACATTTATGTTAAGTTTTGTTTTGTTTTATTTCTATGCAGGTTTGGAATGTGTAGAGAAGGCTGATTGGAGACTCATTATGACTGTTTTTACCAGGTATTGTGTGTTTTTTTTATCGTGTGATTAATATGTTAGTCAGTCTGCTATCTTCCATGTGACGAATAAACCGTGTTTGAGCCGGAAGAAAGACTGGGTGTCATCTTTTGGAAAAAAACACAACGCAAAGGAGTACTACATCGCTACACTTACAACATACTTACCAACCCTCCCGTTTTTAGCGGGAGAATCCCGATATTCAGCACCTCTCCCGACAACCTCCCGACAGACATTTTCTCCCGGCAAACTCCCGGTATTCAGCCAGAGCTGGAGGCCACGCCCCCCAAAAAAAAAGTCTGCCGCAGCTGCGATTGGACCTGACCAGCCTCCGGGTACAAGTACTGGAGTACCAATTGCTTGCCAGGGAATATCTTCCCCCAGGAAGCAAGGATTGACCGGTTTTGGGCCACGCTAGGGAGAGATGGAAGATTCCACACTCTCGTGCATTTGAGGAAAGCACTTTTGTGCGTGCCACACAGCAATGCATCATCAGAGAGGGTGTTCAGCATGGTTAGAAAAATAGTGACAGAGAATAGAAAGAGGATGGACAATTCAACCCTTAACAAAGCATTGTACTTTCAAGTACAACAATGAGTAGATGAGTGTTGTGTGTGTGTGTGTGTATATGTGTAAATAAATGAACACTAAAATTCAAGTATTTATTTTATTTATATATATAATAAAATACATAAATATATATATATATATATATATATATATATATATATATATATATATATATATATATATATATATATATATATATATATATATATATATATGAAATACTTGAGTTGGTGAATTCTAGCTGTAAATACACTCTCCTCTTAACCCTCGCCCCCCACCCCGGACCAAGCCCCCCCCCCCCCCCCCCCACCTCCCGATATTGGAGGTCTCAAGGTTGGCAAGTATGACTTACAAGCAGAGACGATGTGTACACAATCGGCTCAAAAACAAACGATAAATGTGAAGCTAGAAACACTACAAAAGGTGCTTTAAAACATAGCTAGCTAGCGGCTAACGTCCATCCGCAATTATCATGATAATCACCATTATCATTATCATTAATCCTCACCTCCTTGGTGACAAACAAAGTGAGTTTCTTACAAGTATCATCCCTGCAGGACGAGAGATAGCTAAACATGCTTCACTTAACTCCTTAGGAGGATAATGATACCAAGTACAAGAGCGTATCTAGTCGATACTACAATAATTACATCAATATTTCTTATTATCACAAAATCTTTTGTCATATTTTATATTGTTTATAAAGTCTGGACACAGAAGATCTTTTATTATTATCAATGTATGACTTTAAGTACTTAGTGTCACGGTCAGGGCGCATTCGCGCCCTTATCTTTGTGTCCTGACGAGCGCACCGCGCCCACAAGCGCTCTCTCTCCGCTGCGGGCGTGCCTCCTTGCGCCTGCAGACAATCTGCAATCTGCCCGTGATGAGCGACCTGCCTTCATAAGCCGGCACAACCTGCCATCCCGGGCCGGAATATAACCTTCTGTTCGCGTACAGTAAGCCACGTCCTGCTTGATGCAATCCTTCTCTCTCTGTGTTTGCCCCTCCCCGTGTTTTCAGTGTGTGTTTTCTTGTGTCGTCCCCGCAGTACCCTCCGTCACCTGGAAAGTGAGCAGTGCGTCTCACTATTCCCTGGAGCTCCCTCTGGACTCTGACTGCCTCTCTCGATCCCTGACTTCCCCCGCTTTGGACTCGGACCTGTAGACATCTCTCCCCTGGACTTCCTCGTCTCTCGTACAACATTTACGGTATCACTCAACAGCTAATCTACACACATAGTCTTACACCATACACACTCTTGGATTTTGTCACACTCCATTTCCTTAGTTAGTATATTTAGTATAGTTTGATTATTATATATATTTTATTATATACATAATAAAATACTTAGAGCTATACGGCCCCCTGGTGTCTGTGACTTAATCTCCCCTTAGTCAAACATAACACTTAGTATTGGATTGATACCAAAATGTGTAGTATCACCCAAAACTAATGTAAAGTATCTAAACAACAAAGGAATGAGTGTTTATTACATTTTAACAAAAGTGTAGATAGAACATGTTAAAACAGAAAAAACAGATATTAACAGTAAATGAACAAGTAGATTAATAATCAATTTTATACCGCTTGTCCCTCATATTTTCGACAAAATAATAGAATGGTAAATGACACAATATGTTGCTGCAAACGTCAGCAGGCAAATTAGGAGCCTTTGTTTGCTTACTTACTACTAAAAGAGTAGTTGTCTAGTATGTTCACTATTTTATTTAATGACAAAAATAGTATTTGATAGCAATAAGAAACATATGTTTAATATATCATAAGATTTCCTGTTAAAATAAAGGCAATAATATATTTTCTGTGGTCCCCTTTATTTTGAAAAGTATCGAAACACATTTTGGTTCCGGTACCAGTACCAAAATATTGGTATTGGGACAACCCTCGTAGCTATTATAGTAGTTTACCACGGTTACCACCACCAAGTATGGAGTGAATCTTCTTGTAAGACAATTGCTGACATTAAACAATATTACAAAGCACTGAGCTATAACATTTTGTGCAAAATACAAATACAGTATGTCAAATTTCCTCTTTAATAGAGTACAATTGTAACATTCATAAACCTCTATTTAAATTTAAACAGATTATGTCCTCATTGAAATCCACTCTTTTCCATTGCTGACAGTAAAATAATTTCAAATATTACACAGTGTGCCTTTAAAAGTATTTGGCAAAAACATACATTAACTGGACTGAGTAAAACTAAAGTCACGGTGGATTAACAAAAGAGGGTGGGACTGAAATAACCTTCAAAACAGATGAATGCGCCTGTTCTTGTGTTGGCAGGCAAACACTTGAATAAAATCGTTCATGTTCAAGTCCTCAGGTCTTTTGGACTCAATTCTTAGGATACCGACATGGCTCAGCCTTGTGTCAACCATGCGTACATGAGTTTTTGTGAGTGTTAGAGCTGAAAAGCTCTCTTCGCAAGCAGCACTGCTTACAGAAAGGGCAACTTTCACAAAGTCTAAAGAGTTCATGGAACCCTTCCTGATAATGTTGTAAAAACACAGTCAGCCATTTATGCTCTGACAGAAAATAGTACACACATCAAATTCAAAAGCTAAATATCACAGTTTACGCTAAAGTAACAGCTCGCCTGTGTAAAAAATATCATTTAACTAAATGACTCACATTTAGTCAGTGAAGGACCACAGATGTCAGGAACCTATCTACCATATGTCCCGGCAAGAAATCTGCGTTCAAAGAACTCCGGCTTATTAGTGATTCCCAGAGCCCAAACAAAGTATGCGGGCTATAGAGTGTTTTCTATTCAGGCTCCAGTACTATGGAATGCCCTCCCGGTAACAGTTAGAGATGCTACCTCAGTAGAAGCATTTAAGTCCCATCTTAAAACTCATTTGTATACTCTAGCCTTTAAATAGAACCCCTTTTTAGACCAGTTGATCTGCCGTTTCTTTTCTTTTCTGCTTTGCCCCCTTCTCCTTCGTGGAGGGGGGGGCACAGGTTCGGTGGCCATGGATGAAGTGCTGGCTGTCGGGACCCGGGGTGGACCACTCGCCTGTGCATCGGTTGGGGACATCTCTCCGCTGCTGACCCGTCTCCGCTCGGGATGGTCTCCTGCTGGCCCCACTATGGACTGGACTCTCACTATTATGTTAGATCCACTATGGACTGGACTTTCACAATATTATGCTAGACCCACTCGACGTCCATTGCACCGGCATCTGCAGTCCTCTCCAAGGTTTCTCATTGTCATCCCTCTGGGTCTAGTTTTTCCTTGCCCTGATGTGGGATCTGAACCGAGGATGTCGTTGTGGCTTGTGCAGCCCTTTGAGACACTCGTGATTTAGGGCTATATAAATAAACATTGATTTAAATTATTGATTGAACCTGGCTGCTCATCATCAGTAATCATCAAAAAATAATGGCCGCCACCCGGATATGTGCGCAACGATTATCGCCCGCCATAAAGTGCACTGTTTCGCGCCTAATAAAATTTCCCGCCTCCCGAATATGGCCGCGCTGAATCCAACGATTAAGAGTCCCCGTCAATATATGTGCACACTGCGCGTTGTATAAGATTGCCCGCCACCCTAATACGTGGGCGTCGGCCGAATCTGACGATTAAGGTTGCCCGTTAATAAGAGCGTGGGGTATAAGATTGCTCGCCACAACAATATGAAGTATAAATGATAAAACTTTGAACTTTAAGAGCATGTGAACCATTCCTACCTTGTTTCCTTCCCTGACAATCTCCAGGCTTCTAAGGTTTGTAATCAGTTAGAAATATGTTATGATATGGTATGGTCTTTATTGCCATTCCACAAGTTCAACAAAACTTTGTTTTTAGCACAAACCTGTTCAAGATTAGACAAACAAACAGTGTACAGGATTACAGAACAGGAATGCTGATGGGTCGCCACAAGGCGCCTCATAAAAGATGGGGCCCAGTCTGGAGTGGGAAAAAAACTCCATCGCAAAGCACATATACATATTAAAACTCAAGACTTGCAACAGAGGGGAGGGAGTGAGGGCTACGGTGGGAGGCTGCAGCTCTTCAGGCGCTGCCCAGCCGTCCATCGCCCCTAAGGGATTTGCGTCAAGGGCGTTGGATGGGGGGTGGGCTATGTGTGTGTGGCGTATATTTTTCGTGAATGCATGTGTGTGTGTAAGCCTGCCGCGTGTCTCTGTTCCGCGGCCTTGGTGTTCTTGCAGCCGCCAGTCAGTCCAAAGTCAACAACAACAGGTGTGTGTCCATGAGAGACAAGAAGGGAGTCTGTTGTGTCTTCGCCACACTGTCCTTCGGGGGAGTCTCGGGGCCAGGGAAACAATCCAAGTTAGAATTTTTTGTATTCAAGTGAAAGTAAAATTTGCTTTCCACTCTAAATTATCGATGACTGGTCCTCAAATTCATCCTACAGGGCAGACAGTCCGATGTTATCCAAATCACAAAGTGTCCACAGTTCTGCCCACATCCTCCAATCATTTGTGGCAGCTTTGGGGTACTTTGAAGACTTCCAGCAACGTTTTGTCGACAAACCAGAGCAACACTTACTCCAATCAGCAGAATTCTGCTTTCATAATTCCGAACAGATGGATATCGTCACGTCCTCGACTGAAGGGTCGCCAGGCAAACGGCACTCTGTCTTCTCCCAAAAGTCCGTCGTGTGTCCAGCAACAACCGCTCCGTCAAGACCGGCAGGTTCCCTCAAACCCAAGATCTTGTCAATGTCGTTGAGAAGCCAGTTAATTAGTTTCAAAGTTTAGATTTGGATCCGTCGATCCACTTTCCATCGATGTCCCCATTGAAGTAACTACAATGCATAAAACATGTCCACCCAAGTGTGGAGAGTGTTTTGCATATATTATCCATCAGGCCTTGCAAATGGGTGTATTTTTAAATTGTGAATGGTACTATTAGACCTTTTTTTATTATTATGTCCACTTAGTTCAGTGAGCAAGTTGTGTGTTTTTGTAACACATATTTTAACATTCTGTGTTTGTTTTTGATTAATTACACCATGAGTTTAAAAGGTTGTAGAGTCTGTGCACCACCCTTTGTTGAAATATACGTGATCAATAATAATTGCTCTGGCTCCAACACGGCAGGTGGCAAACTCGATCGCACTACACGTTGAATCGTGTTTTATAAATTACACTTGCGCTGTGTTGAGGTGGCAACTTGTCCAGAGTGTACGCTGCCTTCCACCCGAGTGCAGCTGGGATAGGCTCCCCCCCCCCCGTGGTACAAAATGGATGGATGGACAACCGAACCCTTGATCTGATGAGTAATTCTTTGCTGTACCACTTGATGAAGCCCAAGTGCAACACTTCTCACAGGTTGATATGGACTGTTTCAAATCTTTTCACCTTTGAGTGGGGTGGCACTTCACAGAGTGAGACCAATGATGTAACATTTATATGTGACTTGTTTTAATAAATACTTGAGAAAACTTCCAAAAGACCCGATCTCTGACTGAAAAGAACACGGGCAGAGTCTCTAACAATAAAGTAAAATCGCAAAATTATTGTCCACCAGCGACGCTGAGATCATTATTCATGCGTTCGTTACGTCTCGTCTCGATTACTGTAACAAACTAAATTATTTTCGGGTCTCCCTATGTCTAGCATTAAAAGATAACAGTTGGTACAAAATGCGGCTGCCAGACAAGAACAAGAAAGTTTGATCATATTACGCCTATACTGGCTCACCTGCACTGGCTTCCTGTGCACTTAAGATGTGACTTCAAGGTTTTACTACTTACGAATAAAATACTAAACGGTCTAGCTCCAGGGCAGCATGGTGACACAGGGGTTAGTGCATGTGCCTCACAATACAAAGGTACTGAGTAGTCCTTAGTTCAATCCCAGGCTCGGATCTTTCTGTGTGGAGTTTGCATGTTCTCCCCGTGACTGTGTGGGTTCCTTCCGGGTACTCCGGTTCCCCCCCACGCCAAAAACATGCACCTGGGGATAGGCTGATTAGCAACACTAAATTGGCCCTAGTGTGTGAATGTGAGTGTGAATGTTGTCTGTCTATCTGTGTTGGCCCTGTGATGAGGTGACGACTTGTCCAGAGTGTACCCCGCCTTCCGCCGGAATGCAGCTGAGATAGGCTCCAGCACCCCCCGCTACCCCAAAAGGGACAAGCGGTAGAAAATGGATGGATGGATGAGTTGAGCTCCATCCCATCTTGCTGATTGTATTGTACCATATGTCCCGGCAAGAGATCCGGCTTATTAGTGATTCCCAGTGCCCAAAAAAAGTCTGCGGGCTATAGAGCGTTTTCTATTCGGGCTCCAGTACTCTGGAATGCCCTACCGGTAACAATTAGAGATGCTGTCTCAGTAGAAACCTTCAGTCCCATCTTGAAACTCATTTGTGTACTCTAGCCTTTAAATAGACCCCCTTTTAGACCAGTTGATCTGCCGTCTCTTTTCTGCTCTGCCCCCCAGATTAGGTGACCACAGATGAGACGCTAGCTGTTCAAAGTCGGGACCCGGGATGGACCACTCATCTGTGCATCAGTTGAGGACGTCTCTGCACTGCTGACTTGTCTCCTCCCAAGATGATCTCCGGCTGGCCCCACTATGGACTGGACTCTCACACCATGATGGGGGGTGGGGGGGTCGCCCACATCTGCAGTCCCCTCCAAGGTTTCTCATTGTAATACCATTGGGTTGAGTTTTTTCTTGCCCTGATATGGGATCTGAGCCGAGGATGTCGTTGTGGCTTGTGCAGCCCTTTGAGACACTTGTGATTTAGGGCTATATATATATATATATAAACATTGATTGATTGATTGAAGTAAAAGATACAACCAATTTGTACCAGTAGTGAAAATTGTATATTAAGTTTATTTCCATTGTGAGAGTGGCTTTACAAAGTGCTTTAAGTGCAATGTGTTCCAGTAATAAAAACAATGACAGGGTACATTTATAGAACTGATGTACCGTCATACATACTTTAAACCAGGAACTGTCCCAGATTGCAATTAATTGAATCAGATAAAAAGCATTCCTTAGTAAAATACATAATTTTTTAATCGTATTGTTCAACATGTATCTATATATATATAGAACAGACCTGGGCATTTTGCGGCCCTTTGTGCGTCCCTGTCCGGCCCGCGTGAGGCCAATTATAAATTACAAAATACATTTTAAAAAGTATCTATGTCGAGTGTGCAATACAACGGTGCTGCTTTTGTTTTGAAAATCGTTATTCGTATTACTTCCGTGTGGACGTATGCGTGTGCGTGATTGTGAGTGAATGTGAACAGCTGCAATCACAAATTACAAAATAAAGTTGAAAAAACATCTATGTCGTGCGCGCAATACAACTGTGCTGCTTTTATTTTGAAAAGTATTATTTATGGGCGTGGGTCCATGTATAACCTGCGAGTGAAGGTGCACATGCAGCGACAAGTGATGCACGGTTTACACCCGAGACGCTAAAAAGAGAAAAGTTGATGAAGAATGGCGTGTTTCCAACAAGACATGGACTGCCAAGCAACGTTCCCTCTAAGGTGCGTGCCTGCGCAATTGCGCACTGCTCAAGCGTCCGCTGCGCGCAGCAAATATATGCCGCGCACCAAATCAAATCCCATCTGAATTCTAAACAAAATAAACATATTTATTCTATGTAATTTTGCAATGCAACTTTGAGTGACATTGACAACAAGCGGCCCTAACGGTGTTCGTCAACACCGTTCAATTGAACACCGTTCAATTATTGTAACGTCTATCGAGATGCTTCGAGGACAGGAATTATATCGATCACTTTATTGAGCAAAACTGTTTATATTCGGACATAACCACACCAAAAACATGAGTTTTCACACTTCTATCACGAAAAACTAGTCATTTTCTGCAGTTCAAACCAGGCCAAAACCAACTTGTCATCTGTCACCAACACGCATAGCACTAAACCACTGGTGCGTTTATGGCCACACAAAAAGTCGGACAACTCAAACACCACACAAAGTTACACTATGACTCCTCAGTCATACGTGTGCTTATTTTACTGTCATTTATTATTAATGTTAATTTATTTATATTAGTCATGGAATGCTTTTACACACACTATGTTGAAGTATTACTATTATTATTATTATTATTTATCTTACGGTATATATCAAAAATAATATTGAGCAAAATTTAATTGAAATATTGTCGATGTGGCCCTCCAGCAGTGCTCGGGTTGTCCATGCGGCCCCCGGTAAAAATTAATTGCCCACCCCTGGTATAGAATCATCTCATAGCGGAGAGATGCACACTTCTATTAGGTATTATTTGGTTTATTAGTGTCTCTTGCTGCCCCTGTTGTGGTGTGCTGAGGAAAGACGGCGAGTGCTATTGGAGCTGGATCTAATCAATATTTAACAACAGTCCCTTTTATTACTGTTGTGGAAATCGAAGAAGTAGGCGTCTTCGAAGGTGAGCTATGCGCGCTCTAAACGAGGCATATTTATATTGCGAAGAAGGCGACAAATCACAGTCCTTGGTAATTGTATGGCGAGGTTGTAATTATCTTGGGCGGAGTGCTGGAGAATTTGGAAGGCGACTTCTTGATGCAGAAGAAGGCTATATTGGAAAGTCAAATTTTATTTTGAGAACTGCTCCATTAAAACATTTTTTTCACACTTTCTGTAATGATATTTGTAACAATTTCTCATGAAAGAGTGTTAGTGATTTTTTTTAAATCAAACTTGAATTTATTGTTATGCATATTTTTACTAAAGCAAATTGTTATAATTTTTGGGAAATTGTTCAACAATTCCTTATTTTAGTGCAAAATAAAAGTTTAACTTAAAGTACCACTGATAGTCACACACACACTAAGTGTGGTGAAATTATTTGACCCATCCCCTTGTTCCACCCCCTGGGAGGTGAGGGGAGAAGGGAGCAGCAGCGGTGGCCGTGCTCGGGAATCATTTTGGTGATTTAACCCCCAATTCCAACCCTTGATGCTGAGTGCCAAGCAGGGAGGTAATGGGTCCCATTTTTATAGTCTTTGGTATGACTGAGCTGGGGTTTAAACTTACGACCGACCGATCTCTGGGCGGACACTCTAACCACAAAGCCACCGAGCAGGCAAAATTGTGTTAAATTAAAAATGTAAACATTGTTAAAACATAAATTTACAAACCTTCCTAACTCATCCCCGACTGGATTCCTACCCATTACCATTGCCTTTCAAGACAAGCACTGACAGTGGGACTACGGCGGTATATTCCTTCCTGTTAGTGACTGACGGAGCAGGAAGCAGCTGGGAATACGAAGCATACACTACCATATTTTCCAGACCATAGGGCGCACCGGATTATAAGGCGCACTGCCGATGAATGGTCTATTTCCGATCTTTTTTCATATATAAGGCGCACCGGATTATAGGACGCATTAAAATAGTCATATTATTATAATTGTTTTCTGAATGTAAAACATTTCCTTGTGGTCTACATAACATGTAATGGTGGTTCGTTGGTCAAAATGTTGCATAGATGATGTTTTACAGATCATCTTCAAGCCGCTTTCTGACAGTCGCTTCAGGATGCGCCGTTTTGTGCGTCTTCTCCCCGTCATCTTTGTCGTAGCGGTGTAGCGTGCAAGGACGGGAGTGGAAGAAGTGTCAAAAGATGGCGCTAACTTTTTTAAAGACATTCAGACTTTACTTAAAGCAATAAAGGGGCAGCATCTCCTCATCCGCCGGGGAATGTGTCCCGTGAAAAACCGTCCGACCGGAACTCTCTAATAACTAAAGTTCCTTGGGTGAATAATGTAAACTCACTACACCGGTATGTTTTAGTGCTTTCATGGCAGATATAAGAACTTTACACTACTTTATATTAGAAATGGCAACAGCGTAGAATGAATGTTCCATAACAAGAAGATAGAGAAAAAGAAGAAACTTATCGACTACGGACTAGAAAGGCGGATTTTCGCAATTTTTCAGGACTTACGTAGATCCCAAATACAAATCAGCAGGTACCAGAAAGTAAGAAAAGTCGCTTTTGCGTAATATTGCAAAACAAAACGCCAGATAATATGTCTTACCTTATACACACACCATAATAATACTCGTTTGTTGAAGCACAGTACAATCCATCAAGCGGTGCGGCTTCATAGCTTACCAAAGTCGTACTAAAACATTTTGATAGATTTTTGAGCGCCGTGTGTTATGTTGTATATTTTCAATGGAACATATAAAATGTTGGTGTTGTTTACTTGAGTCATATTGCCATAATAGTGCAGTCTACACGTATCTCCTGTGCGTGACTGCCATCTACTGGTCACACTTCCCATCTTAAAACTCATTTGTATACTCTAGCCTTTAAATAGACCCCCTTTTTAGACCAGTTGATCTGCCGTTTCTTTTCTTTTCTGCTCTGCCCCCCTCTCCCTTGTGGAAGGGGGGGTCACTGTCCAGTGGCCATGGATGAAGTGCTGGCTGTCCAGAGTCGGGACCCGGGGTGGACCGCTCGCCTGTGCATCGGTTGGGGACATCTCTGCGCTGCTGACCCGTCTCCGCTCGGGATGGTCTCCTAGACCCACTCGACGTCCATTGCATCCGGTCTCCCCTAGAGGTCTGTGGTCCTCTTCAAGGTTTCTCATAGTCATTCTCGTTGACATCCCACTGGGTTGTGAGTTTTTCCTTGCCCTTATGTGGGATCTGAACCGAGGATGTCGTTGTGACTTGTGCAGCCCTTTGTGACACTTGTGATTTAGGGCTATATAATTAAACAGTGATTGATTGATTGATTGATTGACTTATCATTACAAATAAAATAGCTTTGAGGTCGGTAAGCAAAACCAGAATGATTCCTTACATTCGGCGCACAGGGTTATAAGGCGCAAAAAATTATTTTAAGTACGCCTTATAGTCCGGAAAATAGGGTGAACTTACTACAGATTCAGTGCACGGGACTTTGGTTATATTATACTAATTTTTATTTGCCGTGACTGCTACCCTTTGTGGTGTAATTTAGAAATAACACCAACAAGTTCAAACACACACTTGTTAAGGTAATTATTTGATCATATTTTTTTCAGAAAATTTGGAACTCAAGTTGTACATCTTTTGGACTATTTGACGGTCTTTTACCAACAGTATGGAACAATTATTAATGCACAGTTTTGATAGCTGTATGGTAAAGTTGGAAAGATTACCCCAGGCCTATCCCTGCTCAGGCTTTTTCACGGGTAGAAGTAAGCCACATTGATTGCGACAGATAAGACGCTTGACAAAACGGGAGGAATAAGTTCTTCCATTTGTCTTGGTCAAGTCCATCCCATGTGAGGGTTTAGTGTTGCTGCCGTCAGCTCTACTCGACACCTGTTTCGGGAAGATAAAATCACATTGCTGGTTCGTTGAATTTGTTCACACGTTGCAAGGCTTTTATTTTTCTATCAATACACAGCGATGCCTACAAAGCAGGGAGCAACTCGACCCTCTTGAATAGTTTCTACCTCTTTGTGTGGTTTGTTGAGTTTGCGCAGGATTAATATGTGGAAATGACAAATGAGGTAGTTGATACATAGAATCATTTTTATGTATGCTTTATTTAGTTTTTTTGTCCAATCCTAGATGGGCTGTGACTTCAAGTTTAATTGCGTTCTTCACTGTGTTTTTGAAAATGCGCCGATTTTCTCCTCAGAATGTTCAATTAACTGGAATTATTTGTGATATGTACATTGTGCTTGTTCTATTTTGGGCCGTACTAATACAAAGAAAACAATCTGAAGTTGCCGCAGTTTTATTTTTAAAGGCCTACTGACATTTTTTTTAAAAATTTAAACGGGGATAGCAGATCCGTTCTATGAGTAATACTTGATCATTTTGCGATATTGCCATATTTTTGCTGAAAGGATTTAGTAGAGAACATCAACGATAAAGTTCGCAACTTTTGATCGCTGATGAAAAAAAGCCTTGCCTGTACCGGAAGTAGCATGACGTCGCAGGTTGAAGGGCTCCTCACATTTCCCCATTATTTACATTGCAGTGAGGGCGATTCGGACCGAGAAAGCGACAATTACCCCATTAATTTGAGCGAGGATGAAAGATTCATGGATGAGGAACGTGAGAGTGAAGGACTAGAGTGCAATGCAGGACGTATCTTTTTTCGCTCTGACCGTGACTTAGGTACAAGGGTTCATTGGATTCCACACTCTCTCCTTTTTCTATTGTGGATCACGGATTTGTATTTTAAACCACCTCGGATACTATATCCTCTTGAAAATGATAGTCGAGAACGCGAAATGGACATTCACAGTGACTTTTATCTCCACGACAATACATCGGCGAAACTCTTTAGCTACGGAGCTAACGTGATAGCTTTGAGCTTAAATGCAGATAGAAACAAAAGAAATAAACCCCTGACTGGAAGGATAGACAGAAAATCAACAATACTATTAAACCATGGACATGTAACTACACGGTTAATGCTTTCCAGCCTGGCGAAGCTTAACAATGCTGTTGGTAACGATGCCATTGAAGCTAAATTAGCTACGGGACCTCACAGAGCTATGCTAAAAACATTAGCTATCCACCTATGCCAGCCAGCCCTCATCTGCCCATCAACACCCGTGCTCACCTGCGTTCCAGCGATTGACGGAGCGACGAAGGACTTCACCCGATCATAGATGTGGTCGGCGGCCCGGAGACGGAGGAAGTCAAGGTGAGGTCGGCGGCTAGCGCGTCTGCTATCCATCTCAAAGTCCTCCTGGTTGTGTTGCTGTAGCCCACCGCTAATACACCGATCCCACCTACAGCTTTCTTCTTTGCTGTCTTCATTGTTCATTAAACAAATTGCAAAAGATTCACCAACACAGATGTCCAGAATACTGTGGAATTATGTGGTGAAAACAGAGCTTTTTGTATTGGATCCAATGGGGTCCGAATACTTCCGTTCACTCCGTGACGTCACGCGCAAACGTCATCATACCGAGACGTTTTCAACCGGAAGTTTCGCGGGTAATTCAAAATT
Organism: Entelurus aequoreus; assembly: GCF_033978785.1. NCBI lineage: Eukaryota > Metazoa > Chordata > Actinopteri > Syngnathiformes > Syngnathidae > Entelurus > Entelurus aequoreus. The sequence continues at coordinate 41,014,767 of NC_084749.1, read as the reverse complement.
GCACTTTATAAGTTAACCCGGCCGTATTGGCATGTGTTGCAATGTTAAGATTTCATCATTGATATATAAACTATCAGAGTGCGTGGTCGGTAGTAGTGGCTTTCAGTAGGCCTTTAAGTTATCATGCCACGTGTCACGGCTCGGGCACACACCAGTGCTCCTAGAGCGCGCCACGCCGGCTGCAGCAAGCAGCTGCAGTCAATCTTCAGCAATCAATGCACCTGTCGCTAATGAGAAGACCTGCCTTCTTAAACCAGTGCAAACCAGTAATCCTGTGCCAGAACATAGTTTCCTGTTTTGTACAGTAAGGACCCGTAATCAAGCTCTATGCATACTCCCTCTGTGTTTCTCCCCCCCCCCCCCCCCCCCCCCGTCGTGTTTTACTTGTCTCGTGTCCTCCTTGTCGCCTTCCAACAGCAGACCTCCGTTCCCGCGTCACAAGCGGTGTGTCTCGTCTCCCTGTGTTCCCTCTTGTGGCAGTCCTAACTGCCGTGCGGGTTCTCAGGACCATTCCAGGGAAGACATTTTCGTGAGACGGGTTAGACTTCTTTATTTTTACAACAACAGAGTCTTTGGCTGCTTTCCAGCAGCTGCTTCTTACGTGAGCACCCGGTTGGTTCCCCTCCGTCCGCCGTCTGCTTTTCAGCAGCACGTCACATTCGGTTGCCGTCTACTTTTCAGCAGCACGTCCCCTTTGGCGTGGTCTTTTAGCAGCTGCCTTTTCTCCGTCTCCTTCCCCCCTCGTCGCTCTCGGCCGCGCCTTTCAACCGCCGCGAGGGGACCAGGTGCGCGATTCCCCGCACCTGGTCACAATTGCGGCGTCGCTCTCTGCGCGCACAGCCCCGCCACTTGCTCGCCGCCCACGCCTCCCCGCCGCCATCCCGTAGCGGGCGCCGTCGGTCCACCGGCCCCGCCTCCCCACACCTCTGCTTCCCTGACTATATTGGATCTCGACCTCCCTCCTGGACACTGACTTTTGAGAGGGAGAGCATAGAGCTAGATACGAGTCGCTTACTGTACGGGAACAGGTTATTACGTTCTGGCCCGGAACGTAGGTTTGCACTGGCTTAAGAAGGCAGGGAAGCTCATCAGCGACAGGTGGGTAGATTGCTGATTGAGCTGATTGAATGCAGCCGCCTGCTGCAGCCGGAGTGGCGCGCTCTTGGAGGTGTGCCCAGATGAATGCGCACTGGGGTCCGCCTGGCCCGTGACAGAGAAGTTGTAAACTTTTGTACAGTTTTCCACCAATTGCCTGGAATATTTAAAACAACCCTAATGCGTTTCCTGTTATGATCCGTTGCCCGGATCATGTTCTGTTTGGTTTTTGGACTCCATCAGTTCCTGTTTTTGTGCACCCCTGGGTTTGTTTTCTGTTTCCATTGGTGCTTATTGTTTCCACCTGTCTCTGATTGGTGTTCGGGACGCTCACCTGTTTCTCGAGCACTAATCAGAGCACCATTTATTCCAGCCTTTTCCGGTCAGTCAGTCTGGCTTCCTAATTTGCCTTATGCAACAGCTGACGACAGTATTGATTCCTGCTTTGTATGCTTGCTTCCACGCTAGGTTATTTTGTTTGCTAGCTCCCTCGCTGGCCCCCCTTAGTTTTTGCCTTCCGTGCTATGAGCACATTTTTGTTTGTTCCCGTCTGATTTATTTCTAAAATAAATCATTTCCTACCTGCACGCTGTGTCCGGAGTCCGTCTGCATCCTGGGAGAACAAACCCCGCATCATCATGCGACCCGGTCGTCAGATTTCCACTGACATTACCCAGGTAAAAAATATTCCCCTAACCCTGAATGTAGCAGAAAAAGGAGGGAAGTGGATTTTTTTACAGTTGGGCTAGTTCAGAAGAAAGATGATTGGTTTATCACACTTGCAAAATTTCTGTTCACCCACCATACTTGTGCTAGCAGTCTGGTCTGTCGATCTATGAACCCTGGTTAATTTTTCTCTTTCTTTTTCCAGACGGGCTACATTGATTACATGACCCCGGTTTGGGAGTGAAGCTTTGAGGGGTTTGTGTGATGGATGCCAGAGAGTGTTGCTGTGTAGTAACGCCATGCTGGACAACGATCTGACAGCTCTGCCTTTTGGAAAATTGCCAAGCGCTTTCGTCTGTTAATCTACGGACCCAGGTTTTGATCACCGGGTAGTGGGAAGGGGGCTGGTCCATGAGAACAAGATGATAGAACATGTTACAAATTCAGATACTAAGGCCCAGATTTACAAAGATACAATTAGGATGTGATTAAACAGCTTTAACGAACAATAAAATTGTGTGTATGGGCGTTGTTGTTGTGTGCGATCTACTAAGACTGCGTCCACAAATACGAAATGTAGTGCAGAGCACTTTATTTAAATGATAATTTTGCATGTACTAACTGGGCTTTTACACTATTATTTACTGAGATAAGCTCCAGCACCCCGAACAACCCCAAAAGGGACAAGCGGTAGAAAATGGATGGATGGATGTCCTCTAAGTCAGTGTTTTTCAACCTCTTTTGAGCCAAGGCACATTTTTTGCGTTGAAAAAATCCAGAGGCACACCACCAGCAGAAATCATTACTTTATTTTAGCAATCAAGAATATTTCAGTTGTTTTTATCTTTCTTTGTGAGGACATTGTTGATTGCCATGTCATGTTTGGATGTACATTGTGGACGCCGTCGCTGCTCCACAGTAAGTCTTTGCTGTCGTCCAGCAATCTGTTTATGTTTACTGTGTAGCCAGTTCAGTTTCTGTTTCGTTCTGCATAGCCTTCCCTAACTTTTAATGCCTTTTTTTAAGGACACTCACCTTTTGTTTATTTTTGGTTTAAGCATTAGACACCTTTTTACCTGCACACTGCCTCCCGCTGTTTCCGACATCTACAAAGCAATAAGCCACCGGCTGCCATTTACTGATATGGAAGAGTATTAAACGGTTACTCTGCCGAGCTCTAGACAGCACAGACACTCAACAACAACACATCATTTGCAGACTATAATTACTGGTTTGCAAAAAATATTTTTAACCCAAATAGGTGAAATTAGATAATCTCCCATGGAACACACTGCCCTAAGTAACGCGGCATGCAGTATAAATTATAAAAGCTATGGTCATACCTGCGTGCGATGTTTTGAACCAACAGCACACATCTATAATGTAAATCTGTAACACTTTTCTGAATCACAGTCTAGACAACATAAATAATTCTAACACACTATTCTGTGCTCAAGGCTGTTAATCACATTCCTGCAGCATATTTGTGTGTCTGAAATGATTCAAACAAAGAACATGCATGATAAAATACTTATTTTCATATAGGAGATGTACAAAACCCAAAACCAGTGAAGTTGGCACGTTGTGTAAATCGTAAATAAAAACATAATACAATGATTTGCAAATATTTTCCAACTTATATTCAATTGAATAGACTGCAAAGACTATATATTTAATGTTCGAACTGAGAAATAATGTTCCTGAGCCCATGTGGTGATATCCTTTACACACTGATGTCGCTTTTTGATTCAGTACTGCCTGAAGGATCAAAGGTCCGTAATATCATCGCTTACGTGCAGTGATTTCTCCAGATTCTTTGAACCATTTGATGATATTACGGACCGTAGATGGTGAAATCCCTAAATTCCTTGCAATAGCTGGTTGAGAAATGTTGTTCTTAAACTTTTGGACACTTTGCTCATGCATTTGTTGACAAAGTGGTGACCCTCGCCCCATCCTTGTTTGTGAATGACTGAGCATTTCATGGAAGCTGCTTTTATACCCAATCATGGCACCCACCTGTTCCCAATTAGCCTGTTCACCTGTGGGATTTTCCAAATAAGTGTTTGAAGAGCATTCCTTAACTTTCTCAGTCTTTTTTGCCACTTGTGCCAGCTTTTTTTAAACATGTTTCAGGCATCAAATTCCAAATGACCTAATATTTGCAAAAATTAACAGAGTTTTCCCGTTCCAACGTTAAGTATCTTGTCTTTGCAGTCTATTCAATTGAATATAGGTTGAAAAGGATTAGCAAATTATTGTATTTTTTAAAAATTTTTACGATTTACACAACACGCCAACTTCACTGGTTTTGGGGTTTGTATTATAATATATTATTTCTTAAATAAATAAAAAAACTTTCAAAATGAAAAAATCAAACAGACACTGAAACACATTAATCCAGCAGTTATACATTTTAAAAGGAAATTGCTGAAAAGACAATATCTGTAATATATTTTTTTCTGACAGTCCATTTTTTTTCCTGACACACACACGATGGAGGATATTCACACACACACGATGGAGGATATTCTCTGTCATCCTCGGGGTGGGGTGGGGGGGGGGGGGGGCGGCGGGGGCGTGGTTATTTACAGCTAGAATTCACCAACTCGAGTATTCGAGTATTTCATATATATTTCATGTATATATATATATATATATATATATATATATATATATATATATATATATATATATATATATATATATATATATATATATATATATACATATATATGTATATATATATATATGTATGAAATACTTGACTTTCAGTGAATTCTAGCTATATATATATATATATATATTTTTTTTTAAATTTTATTTACATAGAAAAAAAAAAAATACTTGAATTTCAGTGTTCCAGTGGCTATCCATTAGATGGCAGTATTGTCCTGTTTAACTTCTCCGTTCATGATGAGTATATCATTTCGGCCGCCATGTCTGTAATTTCCTCGTTCTTCTGCTTCGTCTCCTTGTTGTGTGTGCAGTTGTGCACTCTATAAAAGCCCTAGATGTTATGACGTCTTTGGGCAGGCAAGCTGTTTATTTTGTGGGAAAGCGGACGTGAGAACGGGCTGTCCCCACTCAGTCTCAGGTCCGCATTGAGCTGGAGGGGGCGTGGCCTCCAGCTCCGGCTGAATACCGGGAGTTTGTCGGGAGAAAATCTGTGCCGGGAGGTTGTCGGGAGAGGCGCTGAATATCGGGATTCTCCCGCTAAAAACGGGAGGGTTGGCAGGTATGGTATCGGTTGTAATCGGAATCGGCAATTAAGAGTTGGACAATATCGGAATATTGGATATCGGCAAAAAACATCTCTAGCAATTATGTTAGGCGAGTCAACAACGCCCCCCTCAACCCAATGCAAAACAAACAGGAGTAAAATAAACAACTGGTAACCCCACTTAAAATGCTGCACCTTGATATGGTTCTGTGCAAATTCAAAGAAAGTGAACAGTGTGTTATTTACTGCAATACTGTCAATCTTAAAATGTTGGGTTTGTTGAAATTGTTCACACATTGCACAGCTTTTATTTTTCTATCAATACACAGCGATGCCTACGAAACAGGAAGTAACTCAACCCTTTTGAATAGTTTGTACCTCAGTTTGTATGGTTTGTTGAGTTAGCACAGGATTATAATGTGGAAAGGACAAATAAGGTAGTTGATACATAGGATAGTTTTTATTTATGCTTTATTTTGTTTTTTTGTTCAAACCTAGATGGGCTGTGACTTCAAGTTTAATTGCGTTCTTTGCGGTGTTTTTGAAAATGCACCAATTTTTTCCTTCAGAATTTTCAAATAATTGTTTTGTCAAGAAAATTATTTATGATATGTACATTTTCATAGTGTGCTTGTTCTATTTTGGCCCATAGTAAAACAAAGAAAACAATTTGAAGTTGTGGTAGTTGTATTTTTAAGTTATTATGCCATGATTTTACCCGTCCGGCCAACGGTGGGAATACATTTTCCTCCATGGGGCCCCTGAGCCTAAATGAGTTTGACACCCCTGCCCTAGAGTCAGTGTCATCTGCTTTGTACATTTGCATTTTGCATATCAGGGTTATTTTTCATAAATATGCGCCTCTGTCTAAAGCAATAAACCAAAAACAAATGTCCACTGCAGAGGACGCTGGTTCTTAGGAAGATATAATATAAAACGTTCATTATTTTACGGCGGTGAGTCCATTTACTATTTATGTTGTGTTGTATGTTGTTCTTTCTAACACGTCCAGCGGCACTTAAATACAGAATATTAAACATTGAATGTGCCAGAAATTACACAAACATCAATAGAAATTCGCCAACATTTTTTATTAGCTGTTTCCTTGACCAGCACTCTGCATGCCAGCAATTGCGGGTGCCAAATTAATGGGATGGATGAATGTGACCTTTAGAAGCCACTTGTTTTAGTGGCAAAGACGTTACGAAATTAACGTTGCAAATTATAAGCAATTTAGCACAAAAGGTTATGAAACATATTTTGTGGAAGCTCCCCTTTTTTATGCTGTAGGTGCAAGTGCTATCAATGGTTGCATAATAAATCATCAGTGGTGTGCCGTCAAGGCCAGCAAGGCCTTCTCTGCTGGCCTAACATAACCAGAAATGATGATCATAATTACAAATAAAATTACGTTTTAATTTACTTTCCCTAAATATCTAAAAGTATTCATCTTTCATCTGACCACAGAAGGTCTTATCTTTGTCCATGTGATGTCAGATGAAACAAAAATTGAGCTGTTTGGCCCCAATACCCAGCGATATGTTTGGAGGAGAAAATGTGTGGCCTTTAATCCCAGGAACACCATGCCTACCGTCAAGCATGGTGGTGGTAGTATCATGCTCTGGGCCTGTTTTCCAATGGAACTGGTGCTTTACAGAGAGTAAATGTGACAATGAAAAAAAAAGATTACCTCCAAATTCTTCAGGACAACCTAAAATCATCAGCTCGGAGTTTGGGTCTTGGGCGCAGTTGGGTGTTCCAACAGGACAATGACACCAAACACACATCAAAAGTGGTAAAGGAATGGCTAAATCCGGCTAGAATTAAGGTTTTGGAATGGCCTTCCCAAAGTCCTGACTTAAACGTGTGGACAATGCTGAAGAAACAAGTCCATGTCAGAAAACCAACACATTTAGCTGAACTGCACCAATTTTGTCAAGAGGAGTGGTCAAAAATTCAACCAGAAGCTTGTGGATGGCTACCAAAAGTGTCTTATTGCAGTGAAACTTGCCAAGGGACATGTAAGCAAATATTAACATTGCTGTATGTATACTTTTGACCCAGCACATTTGCTCACATTTTCAGTAGACCCATAATAAATTCATAAAAGAACCAAACTTCATGAATGTTTTTTGTGACCAACAAGTATGTGCTCCAATCATTCTATCAAAAAAAAAGAAGAGTTGTAGAAATGATTGGAAACTCAAGACAGCCATGACATGATGTTCTTTACAAGTGTATGTATACTTTTGACCACGACTGTATATTTGCAAGGCAATTTTCAAGAAGGATATTTAAAGAGAAACTACATCTTGTGAGACGATGTCGGCGATGAAATGGGGAAATAGCCCCCATTTTCACTCGAATCGACGTGGGGTACCACTGGCTTGTCCAATGGGTGCTACAAATTGTGAGTTCAAATATTTTATTTCTTAATTTTTTCACGTTTAATATGTTTTTTTGCCATTTTAGATGTGACAGTACCACATAAGATATATTTGAAATGCTGATGCGGGTTTATTGATTTTTAAATGCGCCTGTATATTGTGATGTTATGAGCTAGGTAAAATAAGAACTCCACTACCCAGCATGCCACAGTAGTGAAGAGCATGCGCAGTAGCCCCGTTTATGTTGTTGAATGTAGAAATGCCGGCAGCGGGATGTTTTTGATGAGCACGCTGTGGAGTAAACTTTAAGAAGTCAGCCAACACGCCTCGTCTGCATCTTTTATGATTAGACAAGACAACACACACACTACCGTTCAAAAGTTTAGTTTAGTTTAGATTATTAAGGATCCCCATTAGTCTACACCGCAGTGGAGACTATTCTTCCTGGGGTCCAGGCAAAAACATCACACAATCACAAAACAAAAGATTAAAATGCAGTACAACATGATCAAATAATAAAATGTTGTAATACAAAAATAGCAACAACAAAGAACCAAAAAAATAATAATAACTTCGAGTTTACATAATATTGTTCATAACAAAGATAAAAAGAGCAATATAAAAATAGATATATATATATTTTTGCAAAAAAAATAATAAAACAAAGAACCAATGGCCTAAAATATATACCTTAGTGTACCAAAGACAAACAATAAGTGACGAAAAAAGTTCCCTCCACCATTTTCTACTGGTTGTCCCATAATCAATAAAATAGTCAATAAAAACAGTCATGACATTAGGTACAATCTAGAATAATCTCTTTCCGCAATACTTCTCTTCTTAGTCTATTCTTAAAACCCACTCTGCAAAAGTTTGGGGTCACATTGAAATGTCCTTGTTTTTGAAGGAAAAGCACTGTACTTTTCAATGAAGATAACTTTAAACTAGTCTTAACTTTAAAGAAATACACTCTATACATTGCTAATGTGGTAAATGACTATTCTAGCTGCAAATGTCTGCTTTTTGGTGCAATATCTACATAGGTCCATTTCCAGCAACTATCACTCCAGTGTTCTAATGGTACAATGTGTTTGCTCATTGGCTCAGAAGTAAAAACCCTTGTGCAATCATGTTCACACATCTGAAAACAGTTTAGCTCGTTACAGAAGCTACAAAACTGACCTTCCTTTGAGCACATTGAGTTTCTGGAGCATCACATTTGTGGGGTCAATTAAACGCTCAAAATGGCCAGAAAAAGTGAACTTTCATCTGAAACTCAACAGTCTATTCTTGTTCTTAGAAATGAAGGCTATTCCACAAAATTGTTTGGGTGACCCCAAACTTTTGAACGGTACTGTATATTTGCAAGGCCATTTTCAAGAAGGATATTTAAAGAGAAACTACATCTTGTGAGACAATATCGGCCAACCCCGGAAGCTCGAATGGGTGCTACAAATTGTGAGTTCAAATATTTTATTTCTTAATTTTTTCACGTTTAATATGGTTTTTTTGCCATTTTAATTTTGACAGTACCACATAAGATATATTTTTTAATTGCTGATGCCGGTTTATCGATTTTTAAATGCGCCAGAAAATTACCTGTTTTGTACAATGCCCAGTAGTGCGTAAATGTGTTTCTGTATAGTATTTTGAATGAATGAATGAATGAATGAAATAAGTTTATTTCGGTCATATAATCAACCATCAACCTTTTTTGCGTAAAAGTTTAACATTACAGATTATACATATTTAACAATCATACACATTTACACACAAAAATAAAAGAAAAAGAATGACCGAAAAAGGAATAGGCTGGGGCCAAAGCTTATATTTGCCTATCCTATACCTTCACTGAACATAAGATTACCTGGAACATCAACGTTCAAAAAATCAATGGGATGAAAGTAATTCTTACTATATTTTATAATTTTCTATTATTTCACCTTTCAAGGTTTTCTCAAACCTTAACAAATGAGCTTGTTCCACCATTTACTCCTAAAACCGAAATACATTTGTATTTTATATTTGTTCTTACTTTACCTATTTCAAAAATCAATATCCCTCGTAAATTATAGTTTTCTCCTCTTAATTTAAATAACCTAAGAATACAAGCTTGACGGCTGTCGTTCTTTACTCGAAACATAATTTCCATTGCTTTTAAAAACACAATTTCCGTGCAACGTTCATATTGTTGTTACTCAGCCAGCGTTTGTGGGTCTGATGGACCCGCTGCATTTTGTGGCTTTTAATGCCTCACAATCAAACATGTTTATGTTAAAATACTGAACAGATGTTTATTGGTATAAGGTAAACATCTGTTCAGTATTTTAACATAAAAGTGTTTGATTGTGAGGCATTAAAAGCCACAAAGTGCAGCGTTGAACGGAACATTTCTCTGCCAGTTTCTGCATCCCACAGGGATTCTTCTTTTGTGTTCTGCACCTGCGGTTCCCACACAAGGTTGCAACATTGTATGTCAACACTGCCTGCTCTCATTTTCTCGCACATTTGACCCTCTGATGTTCTGTGTGCCTACACTCTGTCCTCCTCCTGTCTAGGCCTGCTGTGTGTGTGTGTGTGTGTGTGTGTGTGTGTGTGTGTGTGTGTGTGTGTGTGTGTGTGTGTGTGTGTGTGTGTGTGTGTGTGTGTGTGTGTGTGTGTGTGTGTGTGTGTGTGTGTACATTTCCACACTTCTATTAGCCCTGGGTCCAGTGGACCCGGACATATTATATGTACTAGAAATGTGTAGGGGGGGGTGTATGGTGTGTGGTCATTAAATATGTATTCTGATATATGTTCTTCACAGAAAATGAGCCAAAGTCAGTGAGTCTCAGTTTGAAAAATGTATTAATTGTATCATTGTTCTTTTAATAGAAAATGAAAACGGGTCCCACAGACCCGAACACCACACAAGGGTTAAATCATTACTATGAATAAACGTATAATAAGTAACACATAGACTTGAGTACAAGAAAGCAATAGGCCCATATCATTCAGGAGTAACACAAATCATCAGCTACAAACACACATTTCAAAATAAACGAGACTGCAGTGAATCAATCAATCAATCAATGTTTATTTATATAGCCCTAAATCACAAGTGTCTCAAAGGGCTGCACAAGCCACAACAACATCCTCGGTACAGAGCCCACATACGGGCAAGGAAAAACTCACCCCAGTGGGACGTCGATGTGAATGACTATGAGAAACCTTGGAGAGGACCGCATATGTGGGTAACCCCCCCCTCTAGGGGAGACCGAAAGCAATGGATGTCGAGTGGTTCTGACATAATATTGTGAAAGTCCAGTCCACAGTGGATCCAACACATCAGCGAGAGTGAGAAATTGTGGCAGTCCGTTCCCTGTATGATCAGTGCCAGAGTTTGGTCCGCATTGCCGGCAGTAAGTCGGACACGTTTCCAGTAAGGGTTGGACTCCGCCAAGGCTGCCCTTTGTCACCGATTCTGTTCATTACTTTTATGGACAGAATTTCTAGGCGCAGTCAAGGCGTTGAGGGGATCTGGTTTGGTGGATGCAGGATTAGGTCTCTGCTTTTTGCAGATGATGTGGTCCTGATGGCTTCATCTGGCCAGGATCTTCAGCTCTCACTGGATCGGTTCGCAGCTGAGTGTGAAGCGACTGGGATGAGAATCAGCACCTCCAAGTCCGAGTCCATGGTTCTCGCCCGGAAAAGGGTGGAGTTGCGGAGGAGACCCTTCCCCAAGTGGAGGAGTTCAAGTACCTCGGAGTCTTGTTCACGAGTGAGGGAAGAGTGGATCGTGAGATCGACAGGCGGATCGGTGCGGCGTCTTCAGTAATGCGGACGCTGTATCGATCCGTTGTGGTGAAGAAGGAGCTGAGCCGGAAGGCAAAGCTCTCAATTTACCGGTCGATCTACGTTCCCATGAGCTTTGGGTTATGACCAAAAGGACAAGATCACGGGTACAAGCGGCCGAAATGAGTTTCCTCCGCCGGGTGGCGGGTCTCTCCCTTAGAGATAGGGTGAGAAGCTCCGCCATCCGGGGGGAGCTCAAAGTAAAGCCGCTGCTCCTCCACATGGAGAGGAGCCAGATGAGGTGGTTCGGGCATCTGGTCAGGATGCCACCCGAACGCCTCCCTAGGGAGGTGTTTAGGGCACGTCCGACCGGTAGGAGGCCACGGGGAAGACTCAGGACACATTGGGAAGACTATGTCTCCCGGCTGGCCTGGGAACGCCTCGGGATCCCCCGGGAAGAGCTGGACGAAGTGGCTGGGGAGAGGGAAGTCTGGGTTTCCCTAGTTAGGCTGCTGCCCCCGCGACCCGACCTCGGATAAGCGGAAGAAGATGGATGGATGGATGCAGTGAACAAGAACAGCAAATTGGTGCATTTTTTATTCACTGCCTCTGATCTGTTTGCCCTTATTCGAATCCTTTGACAAGCACTCATTATGTCTCCTAGATCTTCATCACCGTCCTTTTAAAAGGAACGGGACTAAAGTGCTTGGCAATGTTTTTGGCCCTCGGCTCATTTCCAGTCACTGGTGGAAACGGTCACCTTTTTTTGTCCTTTACTTTGTCTGTGTTGTACAGAACTGCTGGTTGCGTCCAAACTGCTCACTTATCCTTCATATTTTATTATCCTTATTGCTTCATGTGAAGCAATTCCTTCACGAGACGATCATTAGTGTATTCGGGAGAGTAGCACAATCAATATGTAGCCCTTGAAGTCGTGCCTCGACTTATTCTTTGTGTGCCTAAGATTAGGTGACGGCAGCCTTTAATAGTGTCCCCTGTGATGGTGTCACATTAGCTGCCTTAAGCGGGTGAGAGTGCTCACATGCTGAATGTAAACAGGGGGTTTCAAGCATGAGGGGCTCATCATGACACTTAAAGCAAAGGAGTTTGAAAACTCTCATGGCACTAAATGTCCTCATTTTAGGGCCCTTTATTATGTATTTGCACGGTTCTTTTTCCAGGCAAAAACTGAAATCTAAGTAAGATGAAATATCTCCAATAAGGGTGATATATGCTTATTTTCTGTCTGATGAGATCATTCTTCTCACTATGCAGATTTTATGTTAGTGTGTTTTACTTGTTTTAAGGGTTTTGGTCCTAAATGATCTCAGCAAGATATTACAGCTTGTTCCTGAGATTTGAAGACCTATATTGAGTAAAACATGCTTGAAACTAGAACATCAAGTGTTGCAAAGCTGTGTCATCAACACTCACAAGTATAAAACTATTTTTTTAAAGTAATAATTTCTTATTTCAAGCATGAACAAAAACAATCATGATTTTGACACAATCATGTCTCATAATTAAACAGATGACAGCCAAATGGACATGGCTGTTTTATTTTCAATGAAACAATAGAAAATACGTACTCATATAGTAGTACAGTTGACACAGTACAGTAAACTTGTTAATACAGTTAATATTTAAACATTTAACATGTGACATTTTTAACAATTTTGAACAGAAATAGTTCATGCACATTCAGATGAATTCTTCAAAATTACAATTAAAAAAATTCTGGCCGGGGCCCGGGCTGTATATATGCGCACTAATTGACTGAAAGAGCATGCACTTGACGCGATGATGTCATGTTGTCGATGGAAAAATGCATTTTTAGACAATATGATTTGCCTGAGCGGGTAGGAGACCCCGAGAGTAACAAGCGGTTGCCTTGTTGCCTTTCCATTAAGAACAATAAATTAGTTTTTAGTATACACTACCGTTCAAAAGTTTGGGGTCACATTGAAATGTCCTTATTTTTGAAGGAAAAGCACTGTACTTTTCAATGAAGATAACTTTAAACTAGTCTTAACTTTAAAGAAATACACTCTATACATTGCTAATGTGGTAAATGACTATTCTAGCTGAAAATGTCTGGTTTTTGGTGCAATATCTACATAGGTGTATAGAGGCCCATTTCCAGCAACTATCACTCCAGTGTTCTAATGGTACAATGTGTTTGCTCATTGGCTCAGAAGGCTAATTGATGATTAGAAAACCCTTGTGCAATCTTGTTCACACATCTGAAAACAATTTAGCTCGTTACAGAAGCTACAAAACTGACCTTCCTTTGAGCAGATTGAGTTTCTGGAGCATCACATTTGTGGGGTCAATTAAACGCTCAAAATGGCCTGAAAAAGAGAACTTTCATCTGAAACTCGACAGTCTATTCTTGTTCTTAGAAATGAAGGCTATTCCACAAAATTGTTTGGGTGACCCCAAACTTTTGAACGGTAGTGTAAGTTTGCTGGTTTCAAGAAATGTAATGCTGAGCGCATATCATTATGTCAAGATAATGGCACTAGCATTTACTTAATTTAAGTATATTTTTCAAACATATTAAGCAAAAAGGTCTCATATTTTTATTTTCTACCAAGAAAAGTTATTAGTGAGAATATACTTATTTTAAGGTATTTTTGGGTTCATTGAGGTTAGCTAATTTTATTTGTTTTGGAAAGTCTTGACAAGCCACATTTTCTTGTTCTATTGGCAGATAATTTTGCTTAGTTCAAATAAAATACCCCTAATTTTTTATTTTTTTATTTTTATTTTTTTTTTGGAGGGGGGGGTATGGTATTTTATTTTTTATTTTTTATATTTTTTTGTCATAAAAAAATACAATCATGTGTGCTTACGAACTGTATCCCTGCTGACTGTATTGATCTATATTGATCTATAATGTAGGAACCATAAATATTAATAACAGAAAGAAACAAATGGGGGAGGGAGGTTTTTTGGGTTGGTGCACTAATTGTAAATAAAAAAAACAATTTTTGTATTTTTTAAATTTCTTGTGCGGCTCGGTACCAAGCGATCCACGGACCGGTACCGGGCCGCGGCCCAGTGGTTGGGGACCACTGCAGTATAAGACTGGACACTGGCCAAGAGTTAGTGGGGGGCTGAGGGAGGAGTCGGCTCTATTGGTTGCTTTGTTGGGTCTGCTCCTGTCTCTGGCCCTGCTCCCCCCAGCCCAGCAGACGATGGCGTGGAACACCGCAGAGGCCACCACAGTGTATATGTTTTTGTTTTTTTTTGTCGTCGTTTTTAGTTTTGTAGCTGTATGATGTCTTTAATGTACTTTGTGTTCTTTCTATGTTTGATGTTTCCCTCTTACACACATGCTTGTGTGTGCTATGGCTATGAGGTTTTTTTTCCCCTTGGCCTCAGTCTGGACTAGGGTTGTATGGTGTACCCGTATTAGTATATGTGGTAGGGAGGTGTGGCCAGCGCGCCTGCAGGAGCAAAGGTCACTGCCTCTGTCTGTGATACTGAGGACGAGCACCATTGGCTGGGGGCTGGGCATGTGCTGACGGCGAGACACAGCTGACAGGTGATTAGATTTCCCAGGTGGTACGTGTTAATCTAATCATCTGTTGTCTTTAACAGGAGGCGGCCGAGAGCAGGAGGGGAGAGAGGATACGGACGTGACTGAAAAGTCACGTTCTGCTGGAGAAAGACTTGGACAAAAATCTATGCACATTAAAACTTTGTTAAAACTGCACGCTTGGCTCCTGTGCCGTGTCTATAGTGGAACTGCTAGGAAGCAACTTCTACAGTATAGTACTGCGATACTAATGAATCATATTCGGTACAATACCGTCTCTGAAATGCACCGTAAGTCTTGAACTGTACAAAGTATTTCAATGGTTGGAATCGGCGCTTTTGCATGATATACTAGTTACTAGTGTTGTCCCGATACTAATATGTTGTTACCGGTACCAGTACCAAAATGTATTTCGATACTTTTATGTACTTTTTTAAATAAAGGGGACCACAAAAAATTGCATTAATGGCTTTATTTGAACAAAAATTCTTAGGTTCATTAAACATATGTTTTTATTGCAATTTTGTCCTTAAATAAAATAGTGAACGTACAAGACAACTTGTCTTTTAGTAGTAAGTAAGCAAACAAAGGCTCCCAATTTAGTCTGCAGTAACATATTGTGTCATTTTCCATTCTATTATTTTGTCAAAATTATTAAGGACAATTGGTAGAAAATTATATATTAATTTACTTCTTCGTTTACTTTTAATATCTGCTTACTTTCTCTTTTAACATGTTCTATCTACACTTCTGTTAAAATGTAATAATCACTTATTCTTCTGTTGTTTGGATACTTTACATTCGTTTTGGATGATACCACAAATTTAGGTATCAATCCGATACCAAGTCGTTCCAGGATCATACAAACGTACATTGGTCATATTCAAAGTCCTCATGTGTCCAGGGACATACACTATATTGCCAAAAGTATTTGGCCCCCCATCCAAATGATGAGAATCAGGTGTCCTAATCACTTGGCCCGGCCACAAGTGTATAAAATCAAGCACTTAGGCATGGAGACTGTTTCCACAAACATTTGTGAAAGAATGGGCCGCTCTCAGTTATTTCCAGCGTGGAACTGTCATAGGATGCCACCTGTGCAACAAATCCAGTCGTGAAATTTCCTCGCTCCTAAATGTTCCAAAGTCAACTGTCGGCTTTATTATAAGAAAAAAGAAGAGTTTGGGAACAACAGCAACTCAGTCACAAAGTGGTAGGAATTATGGTGTGGGGTTGTTTTTCAGGAGTTGGGCTTGGCCCCTTAGTTCCAGTGAAAGGAACTTTGAATGCTGCAGGATACCAAAACATTTTGGACAATTCCATGCTCCCAACCTTGCGGGAACAGTTTGGAGCGGGCCCCTTCCTCTTTCAACATGACTGTGCACCAGTGCACAAAGCAAGGTCCATAAAGACATGGATGACAGAGTCTGGTGTGGATGAACTTGACTGGCCTGCACAGAGTCCTGACCTGAACCCGATAGAACACCTTTGGGATGAATTAGAACGGAGACTGAGACCCAGGCCTTCTGGAACAACATCAGTGTGTGACCTCACCAATGCGCTTTTGGAAGATAGGTCGAAACTTCCTATAAACAATATCCTGCGGTCCCCTTTGTTTTGAAAAGTGTTGGCAAGTATTGAAAGACTTATCGATATACATTTTGGTACCAGTACTGGTACTAAAATATTTGTATCGGGACAACCCTTGGTGGTACGTAGTCACTTACTATGCAGTGACGTAGCAAGTGGTTTCCAACTTCCTAGGGAAGATGACAAAGCTCTACCCCTTCTTGCTTCATTATGAGGATGTAGTAGGTGAGGGTTCGTGGTAGTGAGTGAGGGCTATTGGCAGTGAGTGAGGGACCGTGGTAGTGAGTGAGGGTGAACATTGGCTTTGGACCTTAAATCTTGAGGTAAGTGGTGCTGAAATTTCCAGAATGTTGTTTGACTTAACAAGGACCTCCATCTATTTTCTATTGTGCTTGTCCTCATTAGGGTTATGGATTAGCTGGAGCCTCTCTAACTCTAACTCTGACATCGAGCACCTTGGTACACCCTGGATTTACTACCAGTCAATCACAGGGCAAGTACTGTGTAGACTAGGGGCCTCCAGCCTTTGATTCAACATTTGTTGATCTGCATTTCCTATTCCAGGATGCATTTATTTCAGGTGTTGCTCACTTTGAAGTCCCTCCAGGATTTTCAGGATGTCGCGAACGGGCCAATTCACGCAAATGTAACCGAATCCTGCAAATTACGCGCGCTCTTGCACTTTGTCCAATCCTTGCAATTTTCCCTCGCATTTTGGCCAATCATCACAATTTTCACCAATTGAATTTGCTCAAATGCAACGCCACACTGCAAAAACTGAAATCTAAGTAGATTCAATATCTCAAATAAGGGTGATATTTGCTTATTTTCTGTCTAATAAGATCATTCTTCTCACTAAGCAGATTTTATGTTAGAGTGTTTTACTTGTTTTAAGTGTTTTGGTCCTAAATGATCTCAGTAAGATATTGCAGCTTGTTGCTGAGATTTTATGACCTATATTGAGTAAAACATGCTTGAAACTAGAATATCAACTGTTGCAAAGCTGTGTCATCAACACCCACAAGTATAAAACTACTTTTTTTTCTTTTTTTCTTTTTTTTAAACTACCTTTTTAAAGTAATAATTACTTATTTTAAGCATGAAAAAAAAAATCATGATTTTGACACAATTGTGTCTCATAATTAAAACAGATGACATCCAAATGGACTGTTTTATTTTCAATGAAACAATAGCAAATACGTACTGGCACAGTACAGCAAACTGACATATTAATATTTAAACATTTAACATTTGACATTTCGAACAATTTTCAACAGAAATAGTTCATGCACATTCAGATAAATTCCTCAAAATTACAATTAAAATTTTTTTTGCCGGGGGCCTGGCTGTATATATGCGCACTAATTGACTGAAAGAGCACGCACTTGCCGCGATGATGTCATGTTATCGATGGAAAAATGCATTTTTAGACCATATGATTTGCCTGAGTGGCTAGGAAACCCTGAGAGTAACAAGCGGTTGCCTTGTTGCCTTTCCATTAAGAACAATACATTCGTTTTTAGTATACGTTTGCTGGTTTCAAGAAATGTAATGCCGAGCGCATATCATTATGTCAAGATAATGGCACTAGCATGTACTTAATTTAAGAATCATTTTGAACATATTGAGCAAAAGGTCTCTTTTTTTTCTACCAAGAAAAGTGCACTTGTTATTAGTGAGAATATACTTATTTTAAGGTATTTTTGGGTTCATTGAGGTTAGCTAATTTTACTTGTTTTGGAAAGTCTTGACAAGCCAAATTTTCTTGTTCTATTGGCAGATAATTTTGCTTAGTTCAAATAAAATACCCCTAATTTTTGCATTTTTTTTCTTGTTTTTGAACACTGACTTTTTGCAGTGCACTAACACGCAGAAATCATATGGCCCTGCTTCGCCTCACAATGCACAAAGCACGATTAGAACAACACATACAAGCTTCAAACTGGTTACCAACACAAAGAAAAACACTTGGTCCGACCACTGTCGGGTATACCAAACGGTTTGGATTTTTTTTCCATTCCTAAATGAAACATCATTTTCATTTCACATATGTCCTTTAACATCAATGACATTGAAATAACGCCAGTACTTAAATCTTGAAAATGCTGGTCGTGACGGAAGAGATCGCTCCCACTCACCAATGTACCTCATGGTGGGGTCTATGGAAGTGACGTTTACGAGCAAATGGCTTTTTAAAAAGCAATCTGGCGAAATATGAAAACCAATTCAAAGTTACTATTATATGGTATTATTAGTACTCGTTAACATAAATCAGCCGTTCGAAATACTCGATCGTTCGCAGAGCATATAGCTGCTCTTTTAAATAAATGTGCATAATAACCACCAATAACCATTCACACCTGTGTGCAATTTAGAGTCCAACATGCAATATTTTGGGATGTGATATTATATACATCTACTATATACTGTGTACATTATATACAAAACCCAAAACCACTGAAGTTAGCACGTTGTCTAATTCATAAATAAAAACAGAATACAATGATTTGCAAATCATTTTCAATTTATATTCAATTGAATAGACTGCAAAGACAAGATATTTAATGATCAAACTGAGAAACTTAATTTTTTTTGGCAAACAATCATTTACTTAGAATTTAATGGCAGCTACACGTTGCAAAAAAGTTGGCACACGGGTATTTTTACCACTGTGTTACATGGCCTTTCCTTTTAACAACACTCAGTAAACGTTTGGGAACTGAGGAGACCAATTTTTGAAGCTTTTCAGTTGGAATTCTTTCCCATTCTTGCTTGATGTACAGCTTAAGTAGTTCAACAGTCCGGGGGTCTCCCTTGTGGTATTTTAGGCTTCATATTGCGCCACACATTTTCAATGGGAGACAGGTCTGGACTACAGGCAGGCCAGTCTAGTACCCGCACTCTTTTACTATGAAGACACGCTGTTGTAACATGATGCTTGGCATTGTCTTGCTGAAATAAGCAGGGGCGTCCATGATAACGTTGCTTGGATGGCAACATATGTTGCTCCAAAACCTGTATGTAAATTTAAGCATTAATGGCGCCTTCACAGATGTGTAAGTTACCCATGTCGTGGGCACTAATACACGCCCATACCATCACAGATGCTGGCTTTTCAACTTTTCGCCCAGAACAATCCGGATGGTTCTTTTCCTCCTTGGTCCGGAGGACACGACGTCCACAGTTTCCAAACACAATTTGGAATGTGGACTCGTCAGACCACAGAACACTTTTCAACTTTGCATCAGTTCATCTTAGATGAGCTCGGGCCCACCAAAGCCGGCGGCGTTTCTGGGTGTTGTTGATGAATGGCTTTCGCTTTGCATAGTAGAGTTTTAACTTGAACTTACAGATGTAGCGACCAACTGTAGTTACTGACAGTGGGTTTCTGAAGTGTTCCTGAGTCCATGTGGTGATACCCTTTACACACTGATGTCGCTTTTTGATGCAGTACCGCCTGAGGGATCGAAGGTCATGGGCGTTCAATGTTACGTGCAGTGATTTCTCCAGATTATCTGAAACTTTTGATGATATTACGTAGCGTAGATGGTGAAATCCCTAAATTCCTTGCAATAGCTCTTTGAGAAATGTTGTTCTTTAACTGTTCAACAATTTGCTCATGCATTTGTTGACAAAGTGGTGACCCTCGCCCCATCCTTGTTTGTGAATGACTGAGCATTTCATGGAAGCTGCTTTTATACCCAATCATGGCACCCACCTGTTCCCAATTAGCCTGTTCACCTGTGGGATGTTCCAAATAAGTGTTTGATGAGCATTCCTCAACTTTATCAGTCTTCTTTGCCACTTGTGCCAGATTACCGCCATAACCCGGGTAACACTCAAAAGCGCCGATTCCTACCATTGGAATATTCTCTATTGTTCACCACTTACGGTAAATTGAAAAATGCACTGCACCTCGTATTGGCAGCTCCAGTTTCCATGGTAAAATAAGAAAAAATGATTTGGGGTTGTCTGGCTGGATGGGTTGAAAGTAAAGATATCTGATAATATGGGACTGCCGATATTATCGGCCGATAAATGCTTTAAAATGTAATATCGGAAATTATCGGTATCGGTTTCAAAAAGTAAAATTTATGACCAAATCGCCGCTGTACGGAGTGGTACACGGATGTAGGGAGAAGTACAGAGCGCCAATAAACCTTAAAGTCACTCAAGCTCACTGCGAGGTTTGTTCTCCCAGGACGCAAACGGACTATGATTTAATCTTGACTCTCAAATAGGTACAAACAAAAAGGTGCACAAGGCGAAGGCACAACTTAGCGCAGGAAACTAAAGCTAACACTTAGCATGGACTATGGACAGGACAAAAACTCACTAACTGTGGCATGAACAAACACAACTTACTTGGTAAGGCACGAAGCAAACACTTAGCATAAAGTTGAAATCAGACATGAAAACGAGCAGCATGAAACAAGCAATCGCATGACACAAGCATGAAACTGTGGCATGAAAAGAGCAATGACGGCCAAATAAAGATACGACCCAAACGTGACAGAATGAAGCCAGACCGAGTGTGGCGAGCAACGTGAATAAATAAACCAATTACTGTATTTTTCGGAGTATAAGTCGCTCTGGAGTATATGTCGCACCGGCCGAAAATGCATAATATAGAAGGAAAAAAACATATATAAGTCGCACTGGAGTATATGTCGCATTTTTGGGGGAAATTTATTTGATAAAACCCAACACCAAGAATAGACATTTGAAAGGCAATTTAAAATAAATAAAGAATAGTAAATGTACGTTATATGAGGCATAAATAACCAACTGAGAACGTGCCTGGTATGTTAATGTAACATATTATGGTAAGAGTCATTCAAATAACTATAACATATAGAACATGCTATACGTTTACCAAACAATCTGTCACTCCTAATCGCTAAATCCCATGAAATCTTATACGTCTAGTCTCTTAGCTAAATAATATTATTTGATATTTTACGGTAATGTGTTAATAATTTCACACATAAGTCGCTCCTGAGTATAAGTCGCGCCCCCGACCAAACTATGAAAAAAAAACTGCGACTTATAGTCCGAAAAATACAGTAGTAGTCATGGTAACCAAAACAAACCCCCGAAGTGCACAAAACAGGAACTAAGGGAGTCCAAAACTAACAGAACATAACTAAACAATACATGATCCGGACCACGGATCATGACAGAGGCGGGTTAAAAAAAAAAAAGCACTTTGTGACTTCAATAATAAATATGGCAGTGCCATGTTGGCATTTTTTTCCATAACTTGAGTTGATTTATTTTGGAAAACCTTGTTACATTGTTTAATGCATCCAGCGGGGCATCACAACAAAATTAGGCATAATAACGTGTTCATTCCACGACTGTATATATTGGTATCGGTTGATATCGGAATCGGTAATTAAGAGATGGACAATATCGGAATATCGGATATCGGCAAAATACCGTAATTTCCGGACTATAAGCCGCACCTGACTATAAGCCGCACCAGCTAAATTTAGGGGAAAATACAGATTGCTCCATATATAAGCCGCACCCGACTATAAGCCGCAGGGTTTTGATGTGTAATTACCGTAGTATATAGGGGTTCCTGCTACCACGGAGGGGATTGTCGGGACAGAGATGACTGTTTGGGAACGCAAAGCGTCCCATTTATTAACAATAAATCTTTCAATCATTCAATCAAACTTTCACATCTTTGACATGGCGAACAGCATTCGTGCAGAGTACAAATAATACAACGGTGCAAATTAATACAAAGTGCTCGCCTGTACGTTATCAAAATAACCAGCCTACCGGTATATGAAAAGTCAGTCTTTAATCATTGTGTCATCGTCTTCCTCCTGTGTACTAAAACCACCGAAATCCTCTTCGTCTGTGTCGGAGAAGAACAGGCCGTATATAAGCCGCACCCTTGTATAAGCCGCAGGGACCAGAACGAGGGGAAAAAGTAGCGGCTTATAGTCCGGAAATTACGGTAGCCATTATCGGACATATCTAGTTAAAAGTCTTAACGGGCCTCATACGGCCTACATACCTCTGATCTAGAGAAAACATATGCTCACATATAAATAAATACATACTCCACACAAAGACTAAGCCACCAAGTAGCTCCGACGGAGCAAAGTCACATTGATTTTTTTGTTAGTGATCCTGATTGACTGCAGCTTTTAGTGTTGTAGTCTAAGATGATTTGTTTAACAGCACTAATTGGATTGACCAATACTCAGAACAAATGGAAAATCTGAGCACCTATTAAGGAGAATTGTATATCTGCACGAGTATTTTAGAGCCTACCTATTAGAAGAACAAAATGGAACAACACAATGCACAAGCTGCACATGAACTGCAAACTGCTACGGTCCAGAGTGAAGACAGTTTTGTATCGCAATGGACTGGGACTACTCTCAGCTCTGAAGTTCACGGAGTCAAGCTTGACTGGAAAGCTGCCCAAACTACCTTCTGGAGAATAAATTAAGAGGTCTGATGAAACAAAAATCTGCTTTTTGGTCATAATGAAAAAAAATATTGTTCAACCAAGACAATAATGACGAAGGTGGGTTTGGAATATATCAAGCAGGATAACAATAGACTTCTGCAAGCAAAAACTGAAATCTAAGTAAGATTAAATATCTCAAATAAGGGTGATATTTGCTTATTTTCTGATAAGATAATTCTTCTCACTTAGCAGATTTTATGTTTGAGTGTTTTACTTGTTTTAAGGGTTTTGTTCCTAAATGATGTCAGTAAGATATTACAGCTTGTTGCTGAGATTTAATGACCTATATTGAGTAAAACATGCTTGAAACTAGAATATCAACTGTTGCAAAGCTGTGTCATCAACACTCACAAGTATAAAACTGCTTTTTCAAAGCAATAATTTCTTATTTCAAGCATGAAATAAAAAAAAATCATGATTTTGACACATTTGTGTCTCATAACTAAAACGGATGACAGTCAAATGGACTTTGCTGTTTTATTTTCAATGAAACAATAGAAAACACATACTCATATAGTAGTACAGTTGGCACTGTCAGAGTGTGTAGGTGATGAACCCCAAGATGCAGAGATGGCGGCAGGCTTGGTGCAGGAAAACATGATTTAATTGAACATTTGACACGAAGGAACTATGACATGAGCAGAGTGAACAAAAGTAGACAGAGCTACAACGACCAGTTTTATGACAGGTAGTAGTGACAATAATCCAGCACTGACTGGAGAGGAAGGCAGGTTCAAATAGCAGCTGGCTGATTGACACCAGGTGTGGCCAGGTGCCAATCAGCCACAGGTGAGGGGACAAAGCACTCAGGGAGATAATCAGGAAATAACCAAAATAAGAGCGCTGACAGGAAACAAAGACAGAAAAAACCAAAACATAACTGAACTGTCAGTGACAAACCTGACAGGCACAGTACAGTAAACTTACAGTTAATATTTAAACATTTCACATGTGATATTTCAAACAATTTGGAACAGAAATAGTTCATGCACATTCAGATAAATTCTTCAAAATTACAATTAAAAAAATTTTGGCCGGGGCCCGGGCTGTATATATGCGCACTAATTGACTGAAAGAGCACGCACTTGGTGCGATGATGTCATGTTATTGATGGAAAAATGCATTTTTAGACCATATGATTTGCCTGAGCGGCTTAAAGACCCCGAGAGTAACAAGCGGTTGCCTTGTTGCCTTCCATTAAGAACAATAAATTAGTTTTAGTATAAGTTTGCTGGTTTCAAGAAATGTAATGCCGAGCGCATATCATTATGTCAAGATAATGGCACTAGCATTTACTTCATTTAAGAATATTTTTCAACATATTGAGCAAAAATGTCTAATTTTTTTTTTCTACCAAGAAAAGCGCACTTGTTATTAGTGAGAATATACTTATTTTAAGGTATTTTTGGGTTCATTGAGGTTAGCTAATTTTACTTGTTTTGGTAAGTCTTGACAAGCCAAATGTTCTTGTTCTATTGGCAGATAAATTTGCTTAGTTTAAATAAAATACCCCTAATTTTTGTATTTTTCTTTCTTGTTTTTGAACACTACCTTTTTGCAGTGTGGAATGTCCTGTCTTAAAACATCAGCCCCAAAACGTTAACCTTGTTGAATATTTGAGGACTTTTCTTTTAAAGGGCAACTGCACTTTTTTTGGAATTTTGCCCATCGTTTACAATCATTACGAAATACATAAAGACGGATGTTATTTTTTAAAATGTTTATACATTTTAAATATTAAATAAACATACCGTATTTTCCGGACTATAAGACACACTTAAAATCTTTTTTTTTTCTTCTTAAAATTCGACAGTGCGCCTTATAACCCGGTGCGCCTAATGTAAGAAATACGTTTGGTTGAGCTTACCCACCTCGAAGCTATTTTATTTGGTACATGGTGTAATGATAAGTGTGACCAGTAGATGGCAGTCAAACATAAGAGATAAGTGTAGGCTGCACTATGATGGCAATATGTCTTAAGTAAACAACACTAACATTTTAAATGTTCCATTGAAAATATAGAACATTACACACGGCGCTCAAAAATCCATCAAAGTGTTTTAGTTCGACTTTGGTAAACTATGAAGCCGCACTGCTTGAAGAATTGTTGGCGCATTAAACATACGAGTATTATTATGGTGTGTGTATAAGGTAAGACATATTATCTGGCGTTTTGTTTCGTACTATTATGCAAAAGCCACTTTTCTTACCTTCTGGTACCTGCTGACCTGAATTTGGGATCTGCATAAATCCTGAAAAATTGCGCCAATCCGCGCCGACACCGAAGTGGATAAGCTTCTTCTTTTTCTTTGTCTTTTTAATATGTGCCTTTCATTCTCCGCTGTAGTGTAAAGTAGTGTAAAGTTATTGACGTATATCTGTCAATAAACTCGCCATGAAAGCGCTAAATCTGTCACGACGGGGTTTTCGCTTACTGCGGGGTCGTTCTCCCAGGAAGGTAAACGGACGACTCTGGACAGGACTTGCAGGTAGGAACATGATCTAATTTGAAGAAAAACTCAACGAGGTACAAAACAGAAAACAACCCGAAAGGAAGCGTGCCTATCGCATGCGGAAGCTAAGGCAAAAACTTAGGACATGAAACTATAGACATGAACCTCACGCAACTGTGGCATGAAACAAACACGAAACTGTGGCATGAAACAACTAGCATTAACTATGGCATAGAACAAACACAAAACTGTGGCATGAAACAACTAGCATTAACTATGGCATAAAACAAACACGAAACTGTGGCATGAAACAACTAGCATTAACTATGGCATGGAACAAACACAAAACTGTGGCATGAAACCAATACAAAACTGTGGCATGAAACAACTAAGACTTACGTAGTCCAGGCATGAGGCAAACAACTAATGACGCCAGGCCGACTAACTAGCAAAGGCAGGCTTAAATAATGGCTCTGATTAGAGACAAGTGAGCGTCCCGAACACCAGAGGCAGGTGAAAACAATAAGTAACCATGGAAACAAACACAGGAGGTGCACAAACATGAACTATAGGAGTCCAAAATAAACAGAACATAACAAAAACATGATCCAGACCACGGATCATGACAAAAACATACCGGTATTGTGAGTTTATATTATTCACCCAAAGAACTTTAGTTATTAGAGTTCCGGTCGGACGGTTTTTCACGGGACACATTTCCGGTGTTGCTGCTCCGTTGTTGATTTAAGTAAAGTCTGAATGTCATTTAAACAGTTAGGTCCATCTTTTGACACTTCTTCCACTCCCGCCCTGAGCATTTCATGGGAGCTGCTTTTATACCCAATCTTGGCACCCACCTGTTCCCAATTAGCCTGTTCACCCGTGGGACGTTCCAAATAAGTATTTGATGAGCATTCCTCAACTTTCTCAGTCTTTTTTGCCACTTGTGCCTAGCTTTTTTGAAACATGACGCAGGCATCATATTCCAAATGAGCTAATATTTGCAAAAAATAAAGTTTTCCTGTCAGAACGTTAAATATCTTGTCTTTGCAGTCTATTCAATTGAATATAGGTTGAAAAGGATTTGAAAATAATTGTATTCTGTTTTTATTTACCATTTACACAACGTGCCAACTTCACTGGTTTTGGGGTTTGTATATATATATATATATATATATATATATATATATATATATATATATATATATATATATATATATATATATATATATATATATATATATATATATATATATATATATACATACACATATGTATATATGTGTGTTCATCCACCCATTTTCTACTGCTTGTTGGTTCCCTTTTTTCGACTAAATCAAATTGGTATTCTTTATTTAAAATTGTATTAAAAATGCACATTGCAGAATCATTCCACCCTGGGAAAAGTTAAAATAAATAATTTGGAGCCCCAAAAATGGCATTATTTCCTATGATAAGTATATATAAACATCTTACCAGAACCGTAACTGGCCCTTATAAATTGTATAAGCCCGTCTCTATAGAGATCCTACGATGAATTGAACAGAAAAGATTCATGATGAATTGAATTCCTTTCATAATGTATCTATAATTATACTGGTCCATGCCTATCCATCACAGCTATGAAAAGATGGATGAGATCACTGTGGTTTATTGATGTGGGGGTAGTACTTTTTGATTGCTCTCATTTGTGCATCAAATACAGTGGCTGCCGCAGTCATCCTTTTCATTACATCGTCCATAAATGAAAGCATGAAGGTGATGGTTTTTTTTTTCTTCTTCTCTTTGCTCCCATGGATACCATCAGATATGACACACTGCTGTGTCATCTTTTAGGTACAGCACCACTTTCTTAATTCATTTTTTCCTCCATGCAGCACTGCTGGCCATCTGCCAACTATTCATTTTACAAACCCCGTTTCCATATGAGTTGGGAAATTGTGTTAGATGTAAATATAAACGGAATACAATGATTTGCGAATCATTTTCAACCCATATTCAGTTGAATATGCTACAAAGACAACATATTTGATGTTCAAACTGATCAACTTTTTTTTTTTGCAAATAATCATTAACTTTAGAATTTGATACCAGCAACACGTGACACAGAAGTTGGGAAAGGTGGCAATAAATACTGATAAAGTTGAGGAATGCTCATCAAAGACTTATTTGGAACATCCCACAGGTGAACAGGCAAATTGGGAACAGGTGGGTGCCATGATTGGGTATAAAAGTAGATTCCATGAAATGCTCAGTCATTCACAAACAAGGATGGGGCGAGGGTCACCACTTTGTCAACAAATGCGTGAGCAAATTGTTGAACAGTTTAAGAAAAACCTTTCTCAACCAGCTATTGCAAGGAATTTAGGGATTTCACCATCTACGGTCCGTAATATCATCAAAGGGTTCAGAGAATCTGGAGAAATCACTGCACGTAAGCAGCTAAGCCCGTGACCTTCCATCCCTCAGGCTGTACTGCATCAACAAGCGACATCAGTGTGTAAAGGATATCACCACATGGGCTCAGGAACACTTCAGAAACCCACTGTCAGTAACTACAGCTGGTCGCTACATCTGTAAGAGCAAGTTAAAACTCTCCTATGCAAGGCGAAAACTGTTTATCAACAACACCCAGAAACGCCGTCGGCTTCGCTGGGCCTGAGCTCATCTAAGATGGACTGATACAAAGTGGAAAAGTGTTCTGTGGTCTGACGAGTCCACATTTCAAATTGTTTTTGGAAACTGTCGACGTCGTGTCCTCCGGAACAAAGAGGAAAAGAACCATTGTTCTAGGCGCAAAGTTGAAAAGCCAGCATCTGTGATGGTATGGGGGTGTATTAGTGCCCAAGACATGGGTAACTTACACATCTGTGAAGGCACCATTAATGCTGAAAGGTTCATACAGGTTTTGGAGCAACATATGTTGCCATCCAAGCAACGTTACCATGGACGCCCCTGCTTATTTTCAGCAAGACAATGCCAAGCCACGTGTTACATCAACGTGGCTTCATAGTAAAAGAGTGCGGGTACTAGACTGGCCTGCCTGTAGTCCAGACCTGTCTCCCATTGAAAATGTGTGGTGCATTATGAAGCCTAAAATACCACAACGGAGACCCCCGGACTGTTGAACAACTTAAGCTGTACATCAAGCAAGAATGGGGAATAATTCCACCAGAGAAGCTTAAAAAGTGTATCTCCTCAGTTCCCAAAGGGCATGTTCACCACTGTGAACATGCCCTTTCCCAACTACTTTGGCACGTGTTGCAGCCATGAAATTCTAAGTTAATTATTATTCATGAGTTTGAACATCAAATATGGTGTCTTTGTAGTGCATTCAATTGAATATGGGTTGAAAAGGATTTGCAAATCATTGTATTCCGTTTATATTTACATCTAACACAATTTCCCAACTCATATGGAAACGGGGTTCGTAAATTGGTGGTGGGACGCCTCAGTCTTAAGGCAACTGCCAACTGCTAAGCACCGCCATCGTTGTTTACCTACTAGGTCTTAGTGCAAGTGTCAGTTGACGGATGAGTGGCATACAGCCTCTACGTCGCTTGTCATTTATTCAACATTTTGCCTCAGGCACGGATTCACTTGAAACAATGTCTTTCACTCTCAAACCAGATTATTCAACCAACCTACGTCTTCTTATCCGCTTACTTTTATTTTCTTTGTCTTCACTTTTCTGCCTCTAAAGTTGTCCATTTGGTCTTACTTTGTTAATCGATGTGAGACATGTGGGTAAGGCCCCTGGGGGAATACTTGCCAACCTTGACACGGCCGAATTCGGGATATACCTAAGTATTTCTTATATATATATATATATATATATATATATATATATATATATATATATATATATATATATATATATATATATATATATATATATATATATATATATATATATATATATATATATAAATATATGTATATATACATATATTTATATATACATATATTTATATATATATACATATATTTATATATACATATATATAAATATATATGTATATATATATATATATATATATATATATATATATATATATATATATATATATACATATATATATATATATATATATATATATATATATATATATATATATATATATATATATATATATATATATATATATAAAATAAATACTTGACTTTCAGTGAACTCTAGCTATATATATATATATATATATATATATATATATATATATATATATATATATATATATATATATATATATATATATATATATATATATATATATATATATATATATATATATATACACTACCGTTCAAAAGTTTGGGGTCACAATGAAATGTCCTTATTTTTGAAAGAAAAGCACTGTACTTTTCAATGAAGATAACTTTAAACTAGTCTTAACTTTAAAGAAATACACTCTATACATTGCTAATGTGGTAAATGACTATTCTAGCTGCAAATGTCTGGTTTTTGGTGCAATATCTACATAGGTGTATAGAGGCCCATTTACAGCAACTATCACTCCAGTGTTCTAATGGTACAATGTGTTTGCTCATTGGCTCAGAAGGCTAATTGATTTTTAGAAAACCCTTGTGCAATCACACATCTGAAAACAGTTTAGCTCGTTACAGAAGCTACAAAACTGACCTTCCTTTGAGCAGTTTGACTTTCTGGAGCATCACATTTGTGGGGTCAATTAAACGCTCAAAATGGCCAGAAAAAGAGAACTTTCATCTGAAACTCGACAGTCTATTCTTGTTCTTAGAAATTAAGGCTGTTCCACAAAAATGTTTGGGTGACCCCAAACTTTTGAACGGTACTGTATATATATATATATATATATATATATATATATATATATATATATATATATATATATATATATATATATATATATATATATATATATATATATATATATATATATATATATATATATATATAAAATAAATACTTGAATTTCAGTGTTCATTTATTTACACATATACACACATAACACCCCTCTACTCATTGTTGTATTTGAAAGTGCAATGCTTTGCAGCCAGTAGCACAGCCTTTGAAGGAGCATAGGTATGGGCAGCATCTGTGAAATTTACTTTGCGGGAAAGGAGTGAGTTTAGAGTTGAATTGTCCATCCTCGTTCTATTCTCTGTCACTATCTTTCTAATTCTTGTTTCCAATCATTTTGGAACTTGTAAGCGAACTTCTTCTTCTTACTCGTCGTCGCCATGACTGTCTCTTCTTCGTTCTTCTGCTTCGTTTTCTTCTTGTTGTGTGTGCAGTTGTGCACTCTCCAAAAGCCGTAGATGTTATAACGTGACTGGGCCGGCACGCTGTTTATATGGAGGAAAAGCGGACGTGATGACAGGCTGTCCTCACTCAAGTCCGCATGTAGTCCGGCTAGAAATCGGGACAAATTCGGGAGAATGGCTGTCCCGGGAGATTTTCGGGAGAGGCACTGAAATTCGGGAGTTTCCCGGAAAATTCGGGAGGGTTGGCAAGTATGCCTGGAGGCTGGGTGAGATGTGAAAATTGTTTTGGTTTTCAACAGGCCTAACATCACCAGAAATCATGATCATAATTAAAGATAAAAGTCATTTTTAATTTACTTTCCCTAAATATCTAAAAGTATTTATATTCTCTTCATGTCATTTTATGCTCTTTCCAGTGCTGTTGTTTTTAGGTCAGAGTTTGTATCCAATCAGAATTCAGCAAGCTTATGTTGCCATGCTGTACCAAATCTGCCCGGGGCCTTCAGAATCAACAATGCCGTGCACTGTCAATGAACGGACACATACAGTTGATAGATAATTGCGATAGCCATTCAGATCACGGGTTGTTGTCAGTAAGGCCTTCTAGCTGGCCTAAGGCAGACATACATAGTGATGTTATGAGCTAGGTAACATAATAACTACATTACCCAGCATGCCACAGTAGTGAAGAACATGCGCAGTAGCCCCGTTTAGGTTGTTGAACGTAGTAGAAATGCCGGCAGCGGGATGTTTTTGATGAGCACGCTGTGGAGTAAACTTTAAGAATTCAGCCAACACGCCTCGTCTGCATCTTTTAGGATTAGACAAGACAACATGTACATTTGCAAGGCTATTTTCAGGAAGGATATTTAAAGAGAAACTACCGTATTTTTCGGATTATAAATCGCTGTTATTGTCATAGTTTGGCAGGGGTGCGACTTATACTCAGGAGCGACTTATGTGTGAAATTATTAACACATTGACGTAAAATATCAAATAATATTGTTTAGTTCATTCACGTAAGAGACTAGGCGTATTAGATTAGTAGATTAGGAGTGACAGATTGTTTGGTAAACGTATAGCATGTTCTATATGTTATAGTTATTTGAATGACACTTACCATAATATGTTACGTTAACATACCAGGCACATTCTCAGTTGGTTATTTATGCCTCATATAACGTACACTTATTCAGCCTGTTGTTCACTATTCTTTATTTATTTTAAATTGCCTTTCAAATGTCTGTTCTTGGTGTTGGATTTTATCAAACACATTTCCCCCAAAAATGCGACTTATACTCCAGTGCGACTTATATATGTCATTTGCGGCCCGCAGGTAATTTTTCAACGGCCCCACGGCACATTCTAAAAATACGATCATAAAAAAAATTAAAAAAAACATAAAAAGTGGTATAAAAGAGCAAACAGGTGAAATGTAACAAGAAAATGTTGCATTATTTACTCTAATAACACAAAGCTGCCATGCAGGCTGTTTCTTTCTTTAAAAAATAATAATGAATCAAAATCAATGTCAGTATGAATTATTGACCTACTCAAGGCTCCATTTACTTCACATTAAATATTCCACTTTGAGATATTTTGGGGGGAAAATGTTGCATATTTTTCGGTTGCCATTTAAAAAACTAAGTTTTTTAAAGAAGGGCCTAAAACGAACAAACAAAAAACATAAACAACAATAAAACTTATAATGGACGGATAGATCTGAAGTTGATCTCGAGACTATTGTGGTAAAAATTAAAACAAATGTTGGATTTATTCTTTTAAACATTACTGGGCAGTACCCTTTTGGATCCCAATAATTTTAGTGGGACTTTTTTTTTTAAGTGTCATTGCTCAAAAAAAATAATGAATTAAAATCAATGTTGTTATGAGTTATTGACCTTTTTAAGACTCCAATTATTATATAATCTCAAATATTCCACTTTAAAATTTTATGGGGGGAAAATATTGCATATTTTGTGTTTTTTTCCATTTAAAAAAAAAAAAACGTTTTTCCTTGACAAAAATGGCATACAACTTAAATCTTTAAAAATGTTATATTGACAGATAGACCTAATGTTGATCTAGAGATTTAAACCTTGAATAATAATAATAATAATAATAATACTAAATAATGACACATTTGTAATATTTTTTTTGACCAAAACCTTTTGGGGTCCCCGGATCAAGTCTGAGTGGAGGCCTAAATGTATCTTTTTTATACATAAATTGTATTGGTTTTTAAAATAAAAAATATCAAAATGGCCCCCGCTTGCTTTGATTTTTCAGTGTGCGGCCCTCAGTGGGAAAAGTTTGGACACCCCTGCTCTAGTGTGACTTATATATGTTTTTTCCTTCTTTATTATGCATTTTCGGCCGGTGCGACTTATACTCCGGAGCGACTTATACTCCGAAAAATACGGTAGTGCGTAAATGTGTTTCTGTATAGTATTTCTCCAGCAATGGTCATGTGGTGACATCAATGATGGTATTTTGACAGGTAATCATTGGACGCAGGACATCACTGAAGGCCTACACTGCAAAAAGTCAGTGTTCAAAAACAAGAAAAAAATAATAATAATTAGGGGTATTTTATTTGAACTAAGCAAAATTATCTGCCAATAGAACAAGAAAATTCGGCTTGTCAAGACTTTCCAAAACAAGTAAAATTAGCTAACCTCAATCAATCCAAAAATACATTAAAATAAGTATATTCTCACTAATAACAAGTGCACTTTTCTTGGTAGAAAAAAAAAAGAGACCTTTTTGCTCAATATGTTGAAAAATATTCTTAAATTAAGTAAATGCTAGTGCCATTATCTTGACATAATAAGAAATGATTACTTTAAAAAGTATTTTTATACTTGTGAGTGTTGATGACACAGCTTTGCATCAGTTGATATTCTAGTTTCGATAATGTTTTACTCAATATAGGTCATAAAATCTCAGCAACAAGCTGTAATTTAGGACCAAAACCCTTAAAACAAATAAAACACTCTAACATAAAATCTGCTTAGTGAAAATAATTATTTTATCAGACAGAAAAAAAGCATATATCACCCTTATTTGAGATATTTAATCTTACTTAGATTTCAGTTTTTGCAGTGTGGATGTTTTTGATGAGCACACTGTGGAGTAAACTTTAAGAAGTCAGCCAACACGCCTCGTCTGCATCTTTGATGATTAGACAAGACAACACATTTATTTGCAAGGCCATTTTCAAGAAGGATATTTAAAGAGAAACTACATCTTGTGAGACCATGTTGGCCAACCCCGGACGCTCGAATGGGTTCAACAAATTGTGAGTTCAGATATTGTATTGCTTTATTTTTTCACGTTTAATATCCATCCATCCATCCATTTTCTTCCACTTGTCCTTTTCGGGGTCGCGGGGGTGCTGGAGCCTATCCCAGCTGCATTTGGGCTGTTTTTTTGCAGATTTAATTTTTACAGTATAAGATATGTTTTAATTGCTGATGTGGGTTTATTGATTTTTAAATGCGCCAGAAAATAACGCGTTTTGTACACTGTTGATGTCGTTCAATGCGCGGTAGAGATGTCCGATAATGGCTTTTTTGCCGATATCTGATATTCCGATATTGTCCAACTCGTAATTACTGATTCCGATATCAACCGATACCGATATATACAGTCGTAGAAGAGTTAGTGCTGCAAGGGGTTCTGGGTATTTGTTGTGTTGTGTTTATGTTGTGTTACGGTGCGGATGTTCTCCCGAAATGTGTTTGTCATTCTTGTTTAGTGTGGGTTCACAGTGTGGCGCATATTTGTAATAGTGTTAAAGTTGTTTATACGGCCACCTTCAGTGTGACCTGTATGGCTGTTGACCAAGTATGTTTTGCATTCACTTGTGTTTGTGAAAAGCTGTAGATATTATGTGATTGGGCCGGCACACAAAGATAATGCCTTTAAGGTTTATTGGCGCTCTGTACTTCTCCCTACGTCCGTGTACCACTCCGTACAGCGGCGTTGTAAAAAGTCATACATTTTACTTTTTGAAACCGATACCGATAATTTCCGGTATTACATTTTGAAGCATTTATCGGCCGATAATATCGGCAGTCCGATATTATCGGACATCTCTAATGCGCAGTAGTGCGTAAATGTGTTCCTGTAGAGTATTTCTCCAGCAATGGTCATGTGGTGACATCAATTATGGTATTTTGAGAGGTAATCATTGGACGCAGGACAGCACTGAAGGCCTAGGTGGGAAACGCACGGATCGCCACTGGATTTTATATATTTCTGGAAGTCATCATTTATCATTTTAATCCTTTTTGGCGTAGAACCGCATCCAAACTTTGAGTGACATATTGCAGCCTCAGAAGTGCGGAGGGACAAGTCGATGGGAGAAGACTGGCACAAGAGCACATTTGTATTTTTTTTTCCTGCCACAAAGTTATTGAAAAACAATTCATGATGTCACAAAGCACTTTGTGAATGTTCTGCACTGTAATTATTTTGAGTTTGTCCTTGTGGAAGTTTCCTCTTTGGGGGGCGGGGGGGTGTTCTCCTGATGCCGACAGATCTTCTGTAGCCCGGTGTACAGGGTTGAGTAAGTTTTTATTTCCATGCACACATGTGTCGATTGCTTTCCAGCAATATGTTTCAGTCCCGCGTGTCTCTGTTCGTGTGTCTCTTTCTGTTTCCAACTCCAACTCGCGTGTCTCTGGCCGGCTGCTGCTAATAAAGGCGACAGGTGATTAGATAACAAGTCCCAGCTGGGCAATCTACTCACCTGCCGCTGTCTTCGAGGCCGGTCCTTGCCATACTTGCCAACCTTAAGACCTCCAATATCGGGAGGTGGGCTTGGTCGGAGGTGGGGGTGTGTGTGGGGGCGGGGGGCGTGGTTGGGGGCGTTGTTATTTACAGCTAGAATTCACCAACTCGAGTATTTCATATATATTTCATATATATATATATATATATATATATATATATATATATATGTATGAAATACTTGACTTTCAGTGAATTCTAGCTATATATATATGTATTTTTTATTTTATTTTATTTACATAGAAAAAAAAAAAATACTTGAATTTCAGTGTTCCAGTGGCTATCCATTAGATGGCAGTATTGTCCTGTTTAACTTCTCCGTTCATGATGAGTATATCATTTCGGCCGCCATGTCTGTAATTTCCTCGTTCTTCTGCTTCGTCTCCTTGTTGTGTGCGCAGTTGTGCACTCTATAAAAGCCCTAGATGTTATGACGTCTTTGGGCAGGCGAGCTGTTTATTTTGTGGGAAAGCGGACGTGAGAACAGGCTGTCCTCACTCAGTCTCAGGTCCGCATTGAGCTGGAGGGGGGGTGGCCTCCAGCTCCGGCTGAATACCGGGAGTTTGTCGGGAGAAAATCTCTGCCGGGAGGTTGTCGGGAGAGGCGCTTAATATCGGGATTCTCCCGCTAAAAACGGGAGGGTTGGCAAGTATGGTCCTTGCACACCCCGCTCCGTGGCAGGCCCGCGGGCCACGCCCCCCCTCCACAGTCCTGTTTCCAGTACAGTATGTGTCTCCCCCTATTACAAAACCCATTCCTACAACCTTGGATGGACTCACTTTGTCGTATACGGCATGATTGTCAAAACCGGCCAAATATCAGTTTGGAGTGCCATTGATTGACTTCTTGGGTCATCACAATTTGTCACAAAGCACGGGTCCCATTAGCTCCTATAGTGCAAGCGGCAGCGGAATTCCCCCAGCATGCCTCTGTTAAGGCGCTGCTGGGAATTTTGAGCTTGATAAATTTTTATAACCGTTTCCTGCCTTGTGCTACCCATCGCTTGTAGCCTCTTTTACGATGCCCTGCGGCAGAAGAAGGCAAATGATAAACATCTCAACATACAAGGCACTAATAGAAATCACTGAAGAAATCACCAACGGAATAAATTGGTAATCTGTGTGAACTGGAGTATGTTAGACCTTACAATAGCATGCAGTACAAATTATGATAATAATAATGGATTGGATTTATATAGTGGTTTTCTATACACTGGACCAGGGGTCGGCAACCCAAAAATGTTGAAAGAGCCATATTGGACCACAAATACAAAAAAGTAATCGGTCTGGAGCCGCAAAAAATTAAAGGAATTGTATAATTGTTATAATGAAGACAACACATGATGTAAGTGTCTATATTGGCTATATTAGCCTACTATCAAAATTACTTTAAAAGTCTTATATGAGTGTTATAATGAAGACAACACATGATGTAAGTGTCTATATTAGCTATATTAGCCTACTATCAACATTACTTTAAAAGTCTTATATAAGTGTTATAATGAAGGCAACACATTACGTAAGTGTCTATATTAGCTATATTAGCCTACTATCAAAATGACTTTAAAAGTCGTATATAAGTCTTATAATGAAGACAACACATGATGTAAGTGTCTATATTGGCTATATTAGCCTACTATCAAAATGACTTTAAAAGTTGTACATGAGTGTTATAATGAAGACAACACATGATGTAAGTGTCTATATTAGCTATATTAGCCTACAATCAACATTACTTTAAAAGTCTTGTATAGGTTTTACAATGAAGACAACACATGATGTAAATGTCTATATTGGCTGTATTAGCCTACTATCAAAATTACTTTAAAAGTCTTATATAAGTCTTATAATGAAGGCAACACATTACGTAAGTGTCTATATTAGCTATATTAGCCTACTATCAAAATGACTTTAAAAGTCATATATAAGTCTTATAATGAAGACAACACATGATGTAAGTGTCTATATTGGCTATATTAGCCTACTATCAAAATGACTTTAAAAGTTGTATATGAGTGTTATAATGAAGACAACACATGATGTAAGTGTCTATATTAGCTATATTAGCCTGCTATCCAAATGACTTTAAAAGTCTTATACAAGTGTTATAATGAAGACAACACATGATGTAAGTGTCTATATTAGCCTACTATCTAAATTAATTTAAAAGTCTTATATAAGTGTTATAATGAAGACAACACATGATGTAAGTGTCTATATTAGCTATATTAGCCTACTATCCAAATGACTTTAAAAGTCTTATATAAGTCTTATAATGAAGACAACACATGCTGTAAGTGTCTATATTAGCTATATTAGCCTACTATCCAAATGACTTTAAAAGTCTTATACAAGTGTTATAATGAAGACAACACATGATGTAAGTGTCTATATTAGCTATATTAGCCTACTATCCAAATGACTTTAAAAGTCTTATACAAGTGTTATAATGAAGACAACACATGATGTAAGTGTCTATATTAGCTATATTAGCCTACTATCAAAATTACTTTAAAAGTCTTATATAAGTCTTATAATGAAGGCAACACATGATGTAAGTGTCTATATTAGCTATATTAGCCTACTATCAAAATTACTTTAAAAGTCTTATATAAGTCTTATAATGAAGACAACACATGATGTAAGTGTCTATATTAGCTATATTAGCCTACTATCCAAATGACTTTAAAAGTCTTATATAAGTGTTATAATGAAGACAACACATGATGTAAGTGTCTATATTAGCTATATTAGCCTACAATCCAAATGACTTTAAAAGTCTTATATAAGTCTTATAATGAAGGCAACACATGATGTAAGTGTCTATATTAGCTATATTAGCCTACTATCCAAATGACTTTAAAAGTCTTATATAAGTGTTATAATGAAGACAACACATGATGTAAGTGTCTATATTAGCTATATTAGCCTACAATCCAAATGACTTTAAAAGTCTTATATAAGTCTTATAATGAAGGCAACACATGATGTAAGTGTCTATATTAGCTATATTAGCCTACTATCAAAATGACTTTAAAAGTCTTATATAAGTCTTATAATGAAGACAACACATGATGTAAGTGTCTATATGAGCTATATTAGCCTACTATCAAAATTAATTTAAAAGTCTTATACAAGTGTTATAATGAAGACAACACATGATGTAAGTGTCTATATTAGCTATATTAGCCTACTATCAAAATTACTTTAAAAGTCTTATATAAGTCTTATAATGAAGACAACACATGATGTAAGTGTCTATATTAGCTATATTAGCCTACTATCAAAATTACTTTAAAAGTCCTATACAAGTGTTATAATGAAGACAACACATGATGTAAGTGTCTATATTAGCTATATTAGCCTACTATCAAAATTACTTTAAAAGTCTTATATAAGTCTTATAATGAAGGCAACACATGATGTAAGTGTCTATATTAGCCTACTATCAAAATGACTTTAAAATACTTATACAGGTGTTATAATGAAGACAACACGTGATGTAAGTGTATATATTAGCTATTTTAGCCTACTATCAAAATGACTATGTGTCGCAGACTGACACAAATCATTGTTGACAGAAATGTTGAAATGTAATATTTATTCTACACATTTTTACAACACTGGAAAACATTAGTTACACTTCTCAGAGGGTGAGATAACTCCGGGAAATGACTTTCTTAGAATGGCCAAAGGTATAGATGTGTGTGTCCAAGTTAAAGGAAACGTCAGGCTGTCTTCTTCTAATGGATTTATTACAATCTTTGTAAACTGGGTAACGTTTGCTGTGGTCTGGAACAACATGGCACACAAACAACTATCAGAAATGCAGCCAATATTACATACAGATAATGTGTCATGAATAATGGAAAAATAAACAAAATACAAAGAGGACATAAGTAAAGGAAATTAAATGAGCTCAATAATACCTATAAACAAGGCATAATGATACAATATGTACATACAACTAGCCTAAATAGCATGTTAGCATCGATTAGCTTGCAGTTATGTAGTGACCAAATATGCCTGATAAGCACTCCAAAAAGTCAATAACATCAACAAAGCTCACCTTTGTGTATTCATGCACAGTATAAAACGTTTGGTGGACAAAATGAGACAAAGAAGGAGCGGCATAAAACACGTCTTTCTGTGGCAGCGTCGGAAAAAGTTGTACTTGTAAACAAACTGTTGAGTCACAGTCCACACAACGGTGAGTTCACGGGCCGCTGAAAATAGTAGGACAAAACGGCGCTTGCCAAATACTCTCATCAGTGAAGCATAAACACAAACATATTAAACAGTGGGCTTTCACAATTAGGAAGGTTTGTCCTCCTACAGAAAGCATATTACAACAGAAAATATATTTTTTACCCCATTTTTTTTTCCATTTCCATACATTTTTGAGAACGCATCATTCGTTCACTCACACATTGGGGTTAAACTTTCATTTGCAAGAAAAGTCATAACATAACATTTTCATTGATAAATCAGAAAGGAGGCATCAATTGCTCTGTTTATTGCTATTCGGAATGTTGCTGTGTCGGGTTTGGTTTTGGAATTGGATTGCATTATTATGGTAGTGTTGTGTATTGATTTGTTGGATTGATTAATTAAAAAAAAATAAAAAAATAAAATTAATTAATTAATTAAAAACGAAAAGAAAAGAGGCATCAGGTAGTTTTGAATTAGGTAAAAGCTTAAGTAGCTTTTACCTAATTCAAAACTACCTGATACACCGAGAGCAATTTGTAAAGATAAGGGAACATTTTCATGCTTGGATAACATTTTTAATGTAACTTAAGGGTCAATATTGACTTTTTTTAATTCATACATTTTATCGAAATCATTCACACTTTCATTTTCATTTTAAATATTCTATATTTGATTTAGTTATTACTAGAGATGTTCGATAATGGCTTTTTTTTACCGATTTCCGATATTCCCCAAGTCTTAATTACCGATACCGATATTAACCGATATCGATATATACAGTCGTGGAATTAACACATTATTATGCCTAATTTCGTTGTGATGCCCCGCTGGATGCATTAAACCAGGGGTCACCGACCTTTTTGAAACCAAGAGCTACTTCTTGGGTACTGATTAATGCGCAGGGCTACCAGTTTGATACACACTTAAATAAATTGCCAGAAATAGCCAATTTGCTCAATTTACCTTTAACTCTATGTTGTTATTAATAATTAATGATATTTACACTTAATTGAACGGTTTAAAAGAGGAGAAAACACGAAAAAAAATGACATCTAAATTTTGAAATATAGTTTATCTTCAATTTCGACTCTTTAAAATTCAAAATTCAACCGAAAAAAAGAAGAGACAAACTAGCTAATTCGAATCTTTTTGAAAAAATTAAAAAAAGAATTAATGGAACATCATTAGTAATTTTTCCTGATTAAGATTAATTTTGGAATTTTGATGAGGTGTTTTAAATAGGTTAAAATCCAATCTACACTTTGTTAGAATATATAACAAATTGGACCAAGCTATATTTGTAACAAAGACAAATCATTATTTCTTCTAGATTTTCCAGAACAAAAATTTTAAAAGAAATTCAAAAGACTTTGAAATAAGATTTAAATTTGATTCTACAGATTTTCTAGATTTGCCAGAATATTTTTTTTGAATTTTAATCATAATAAGTTTGAAGAAATATTTCACAAATATTCTTTGTCGAAAAAACAGAAGCTAAAATGAAGAATTAAATTAAAATGTATTTATTATTCTTTACAATAAAACAATTTTTTTTACTTGAACAATGATTTAAATTGTCAGGAAAGAAGAGGAAGGAATTTAAAAGGTAAAAAGGTATATGTGTTTAAAAATCCTAAAATCATTTTAAGGTTGTATTTTTTCTCTAAAATTGTCTTTCTGAAAGTTATAAGAAGCAAAGTAAAAAAAAGAATGAATTTATTTAAACAAGTGAAGACCAAATCTTTAAAATATTTTCTTGGATTTTCAAATTCTATTTGAGTTTTGTCTCTCTTAGAATTAAAAATGTCGGGCAAAGCGAGGCCAGCTTGCTAGTAAATAAATACAATTTAAAAAATAGAAGCAGCTCACTGGTAAGTGCTGCTATTTGAGCTATTTTTAGAACAGGCCAGCGGGCTACTCATCTGGTCCTTACGGGCTACCTGGTGCCCGCGGGCACCGCGTTGGTGACCCCTGCATTAAACAATGTAACAAGGTTTTCCAAAATAAATCAACTCAAGTTATGGAAAAAAATGCCAACATGGCACTGCCATATTTATTATTGAAGTGACAAAGTGCATTATTTTTTTTAACATGCCTCAAAACAGCAGCTTGGAATTTGGGACATGCTCTCCCTGAGAGAGACTATGAGGAGGTTGAGGTGGGTGGGGTTGGGGGCAGGGTTGAGATAGGGGAGGGTAGGGGGTAGCAGGGCGTGTATATTGTAGCGTCCCGGAAGAGTTTGTGCTGCAAGGGATTCTGGATAATTGTTCTGTTGTGTTTATGTTGTGTTACGGTGCGGATGTTCTCCCGAAATGTGTTTGTCAGTCTTGTTTGGTGTGGGTTCACAGTGTGGCACATATTTGTAACAGTGTTAAAGTTGTTTATACGGCTACCCTCAGTGTGACCTGTATGGCTGTTGACCAAGTGTGCCTTGCTTTCACTTGTGAGTGTGTCAAAAGCCGTAGATATTATGTGACTGGGCCGGCACGCAAAGGCAGTGCCTTTAAGGTTTATTGGCACTCTGAACTTCTCCCTACGTCCGTGTACACAGCGGCAATTTAAAAAGTCATACATTTTCCTTTTTAAACCGATACCGATAATTTTGAAACCGGTACCGATAATTTCCGATATTATATTTTAAAGCATTTATCGGCCGATAATATCGGCAGTCCGATATTATCGGACATCCCTACATACTGTATATATTTTTATCTTCATAGGTTTTAGTCATATTTTTTTATCCTTTATTTTTAATCATGGTCTCTTATATTTGTACATGTTTTATGTATTTTTTTCCCAGCGTCGCTCAAAGGACGCCCTCTGCATTAGGTATTATATCGGCCATGACTGGGAGGGGGGGTGCTTCGTGTCAGCATCTTGTTCACACTCACTTGCTGCTGAAGTGTATTTCTGGTATGGTCATCCTCGTCCGGGCAGAAGGATGTCACGGCAGTGTGGCTGCAGTGTGACCGCTAGCCTGTTCATCGGATGGGGACATCTCTACGCTGCTGACCCGTCTCCGCTCGGGATGGTTCCTGCTGGCCCCACCATGGACTGGACTTTCGCTGATGTGTTGGACTTTCACAATATTATGTCAGACCCACTCGACATCCACTGCTTTCGGTCTCCCCTAGAGGGGGGGGGGGGGGGGGGGGGGGTTACCCACATATGCGGTCCTCTCCAAGGTTTCTCATAGTCATTCACATTGACGTCCCACTGGGGTGAGTTTTCCTTGCCCGTATGTGGGCTCTGTACCGAAGATGTCGTTGTGGCTTGTACAGCCCTTTGAGACACTTGTGATTTAGGTCTATATAAATAAACATTGATTGATTGATTGATTGATATATACATTATACAAATATACATATACTTACACATAAATATACACATACATATACACTTGTATATATACACATTTTTATACACATAAATATACACATTTATACACATATGTATACACACACAAATATACACACATACACACACACATTTACACACACATATACACACACCTATACACACGTATACACATATGTATATATACACATTAATATACATGTTTACAAACATATATACAAATATATACACATATATACATATATACACATATATACACATATATACATATACATATATACACATATATACATATATACACATATATACACATATATACATATATACACATGTATACACATATATACATATATAAACATATACACATATACACAATATATGACTATTAACGAAATGCAAATGTGTTGATACTCGTGATATCGCCCTGTCTCTACTCTGTCTGCGTCACGGCACTCGATGTTCGGTCTTGGCAGCAGGCCGATTCTGGAAACAAACACTGATACGAGACAGGCTTTGCACAGATAGAAAAATAACAACTTCAGCACAATTGATAATAACTATAGCAACGGCCCTTAAGCATAAGAGTTGTGTGATAATATATACATAATTATTCTAACATCCTCGTTTAGATGTCAGTGGATAGCTCCTTATTTGGTAAAGTTTTACCCGAACAGCTTTGCACGACTCCGCCATTGTAGTCAATAAGCTCCTTCTTTTGCTTTATCCACTTGCTGTGGGGCAGACTGGCTGGTAAACGCGGATACGGTGTTGCCATTTATAATACAAAGTAGCATAGATCTAACTTATATCTGTCAGTAGACTCCATGTGGAAGCGCTAAAAACGACAACATGAAGACACAGTCGAAGTGGGGGTCTGTAGCTTAAGTAAAACCACATATATATAATGTATACATATATATATATATATACATATATATATACACACATTATATATATATATATATATATATATATATATATATATATATATATATATATACACACATCATATATATATATATATATATATATATATATATATATATATATATATATATATATATATATATATATATATATATATATATATATATATATATATATATATATATATATACATACACACATCATATATATATATATATATATATATATATATATATATATATATATATATATATATATATATATATATATATATATATATATACACGTTATATATATACATTATACACATATACATATGCATGTATATACACATAAATATACACATACATATACACATATATATATATATATACACATACAATATATATACACACATTTTTACACACATATATACACACACATATATGCACCCACATACATATACAAATGTATATACACATATATTTACACATTTTTACACACATATATACACACATACACACACACGTACACACATTTACACACATATATACACACACGTATAGACACACACATATACACACATATACACATTTGTATATATACACATTGATTTACACATATATATATACATACACACACATATATACACATATATACACATATTTATACATATATACACATGTATATACACATATATATACACACATATTTATACATATATACACATGTATATACACTTTTATACACTTAAATACACATATATACACATTTTTACACACATACATATATATATATATACACACATATATGTATATACACATACTGTATATACTTATATACAAATATATACACATAAACAAATATATACACATTTATACATGTAAATGCACATATATACACATATATACATATACAAATATATATATATATATACACACACACATACACACACAAACACCCACACACACATACATATATATATATAATTACATCTATATCTATATCTATATATATATACACACACACAAAAATTAGCTCCATTTATTCGAGAGTAACTTGTAGTTTACATTTTCC
Source organism: Entelurus aequoreus (assembly GCF_033978785.1). Taxonomy (NCBI): domain Eukaryota; kingdom Metazoa; phylum Chordata; class Actinopteri; order Syngnathiformes; family Syngnathidae; genus Entelurus; species Entelurus aequoreus. The sequence goes on along the minus strand of NC_084749.1, from coordinate 40,969,947 downwards.
AAGTAGCTTGTCCATCACTGTAGATGACATATTAGAAATAACAAAGACTGCATACTCACAAGAGCTTACAGATCACTTGAACACACTAGACAGCACCGGTAACATACAATCCACACATTAAGAAAAAAACAGGACGATAGCTTTTCTAGACATAAACTTACACCACAAAGAAGATGGCAATATTCAAACTACAGTATGCAGAAAACCCACACATACAGACCAGTATCTTCTCTGGACATCAGAACATACCACTGCACACAAACTATTGGTAGTCAGAACACTGTACGACTGGACTAACATCATACATAACGGATGAAAAAGACAAGGGAGGAGGAAGAAAAACCTCCAACATGCTCTCACATGCTGCCAGAATCCAAGATGGGCCATAGAAAAAGGAAAACATCAAGCAAGGCAGAAAAAAGAAGAAAAAAAAGAAAAATAGAGAATACGTTAACAATGCCGTACATCAGAGGAATAACAGAATGCACCATGAACAAATGTCAAATAAACACAGCAGTAAAACCACAGAGAAAAGTATGACAACAACTGGTACACCCAACAAACACAATAACACAGGAAAGGAAATGTGACGTCATCTATGAAATCCCATGCAAGTCATGCAAAAAAACATATATTGGAGAGACCGGACGATCCTTCAGCACCCGAAAAAAAGAACACAAAAACAAATGCGAGAAGGAGTTGCAAATTTTACAGAACACAAAAACAAACAGCAGAACAAAAAAAAAAATCAGCTTTAACAGACCACTGCAGAAGGAACACTCACCTCATGGACTGGGACAAGGGAAGATCATATGCATATATATATGAATATATATATATATATATATATATATATATATATATATATATATATATATATATATATATATATATATATTTATATATATATATATATATATATATATATATATATATATATATATATATATATATATATATATATATATATATATATATATACATATATATATATATATTTATATATATATATATATATATATATATATATATATATATATATATATATATATATATATATATATATATATATACAGTCCACAGAACTTTCCTCCAGAAGGTCTTATCTTAATCCATGTGATGTCAGATGAAACAAAAAATGAGCTGTTTTGCCACAATACCCAGCAATATGTTTGGAGGAGAAAAGGTGAGGCCTTTAATCCCAGGAACACCAAGCATGGCTGTGGTAGTATTATGCTCTGTGCCTGTTTTGCTGCCAATGGAACTGGTGCTTTACAGAGAGTAAATGGGACAATGTAAAAGGAGGATTACCTCCAAATTCTTCAGGACAACCTGAAACCATCAGCCCGGAGGTTGGGTCTTGGGCGCAGTTGGGTGTTCCAACAGGACAATGACCCCAAACACACGTCAAAAGTGGTAACGGAATGGCTAAATCCGGCTAGAATTAAGGTTTTAGAATGGCCTTCCCAAAGTCCTGACTTAAACGTGTGGACAATGCTGAAGAAACAAGTCCATGTCAGAAAACCAACACATTTAGCAGAACTGCAACAATTTTGTCAAGAGGAGTGGTCAAAAATTATACCAGAAGCTTGTGGATGGCTACCAAAAGCGCCTTATTGCAGTGAAACTTGCCAAGGGACATGTAACCAAATATTAACATTGCTGTACGTATACTTTTGACCCAGCAGATTTGCTCACATTTTCAGTAGACCCATAATAAATTCATAAAAGAACCAAACTTCATGAATGTTTTTTACGACCAACAAGTATGTGCTCCAATCACTCTATCACAAAAAAATAAGAGTTGTAAAAATTATTGGAAACTCAAGACAGCCATGACATTATGTTCTTTACAAGTGTATGTAAACTTTTGATCACAACTTTATAGTAGGGCTGTCAAAATATCTAGCAGAACTGCACAAAGAAAGGAATACCTTATGGAAATCTCAGATCCAAAGCCATGGCAAGTTGTTCAAGACGGTAGAAAGGAAGTCTAAAGTCACTTTTATCGGAAATGTTCGTCAAAACATGTCAAGTCTTTCTCATACAAATCGCACATGTCTGGTTGGCTGCTTCACAATAATAGCGCTATGTTTCACATTCGATTCTACCAACAAAAAAACGGAAAATCGTCTCACAGTACGATCATGCTATTCTGTGATATTTCTACATAAATAAAAGTTTTTGGGCCCTCTGCAGCCCACATCGGGTAATTACATTTCACTACACAACATTACCATTGCTATGGTATATTCTTTTATAACCTGTTCTGATTGATAGTCCATGTCAGAAAAATGGTATTTATATTATCAAAAAACTTTCCGTTCTGAGTTCCAGTGAACAGATGAGAGCTGTCTTTGTTCCACCAAGTCAAAGGCTTGGAAAATTCCACTGTGTACGATGAGAGGAGACAGGAGGGTTTATCTATCGTCATCGAAGACCTGCTCAAGCCGAATCCAGGACGAGCCCAAGCCCGAGGCATCTTCTTCTTTTGTCTTCAATGTGACCAAAAACAAGAGCTGTTAACGTACCTCCCATTCCTGTTGAGGCATGTGTTGTTGTGTAAACATTGAATATCTAAATAAAAGAGGAGACGTAAACCTTTTTCGTCAGTGGGTGAAACTGTAAGAGGTTACAGGTTTTCTCCTCAAACTTGAGTTCAAATTGAATTCTGCCTCTGTTTGATTCTTTGCCTCTTGTCTTGTTTAATAGATGTCATCAGTGTTTGAACCTGACAGTCCACAATTGCAGAATGTTCAACAGGCTAAATATTACATTTTATTTATAAGTAGGTAGAGAAGGTTAAAACATTGTCATGCAGAGATATGAATTCCATTAACTTGCACAACTGTGCAAAAGTTTGGGGCAATAATTACATGAACACAATATATCCACTCATCACTCTGCAGAAGAAAGCAATAAGGGTCATTCATAAGGCAGGATATAGGGATCACACAAATAAATTGTTCTTACATTCAAAACTATTGATATTTAAAGATGTTGTGGAACTACAAACAGTACAAATTACAATATAAACCAAATAAAGTGTAAATTGAGTAAAGTGGGTAAACGATTATTGATAATATATGTTATTAAGACCGATACATTTGTCATTGTATATAATAATAATGATGATGAGAAAGCTCGTTATTTGATTTATAAAGAAGGGTAGGGAGGAAATATGTTTCCCTTCTTCCCACTCCTTTTTGGATATGAAAAAAAGCTAACCATTATGTATTGTTTTCATTTTTTATGTGTTTTCTTTGTGAAATATTTATTTCCATTTCTGTACCTCACTGCAATGTTATCAAGATTATTTCCTTGTTTTCATTATTTTTCCTTTTGCATTGTTTTTCACATGCCCAAAGTAAACCACTACTACTAACTTGTACAACATGTAAAGTACAGAATATCAGATTTATTTATTTGTGTGGAAAGAAATATCACCAAACATCTTTGACAATCAAAATATGATCGTAACAATTCCACATTTTGTGTTGCTAATGCGTGAAACTGTTATTTAAACATGGAAGTGTAGCTCCTCTCCTCTAAATGCAAGTGCTCCTACTGTAAAGCAAAAATACAAATTCTGTATTCCTACAAAATAGAAAACCTGGCAAGACCCCAACTTACTGCAAGTATTTGTTTTTATTGTCTTTAAAAACGTGTAATATTCTTTTTGTGTTGAGCTGTTTCAAAAAGCAAAATGTTTAAAAAAGCATTTTATTAAAGCAAACTAATTGTCCGGTTGTGTATTAAAAACTTTAATAATGATCTGTCTAGAGTACACTTATTAATTATATCTTGCTGCGATAATTACGATTAATTTTGAGTTATCTATAGTCAAATTGTGATTAATCGCAATTATGGTAAATGGTAAATGGGTTGTACTTGTATAGCGCTTAACTACCTTCAAGGTACTCAAAGCGCTTTGACACTATTTCCACATTCACCGGCGAAAGAGCAGCTCACCAGCCGATGACGTCAACATAGACACACAAACTGGTTAGCGCCCTCTGATAAATAGTTTGTCTGCGTCAGACCTTATTATAACTATATCGCTAATACTTGGTTATTTTTCAGGACTTTTATTTACGATTTAGAATGCATTAAAAAAAAAACATCCTTCTTGAACAATAGGCAACATTTTTTTTTTAAAAGTGCAGTTCCTCTTTAACCCTTGTGTCATGTTCATATTGTTGTTACTCAGGCAGCATTTGTGGGTCTGATGGACCCGTTGCATTTTGTGGCTTTCAATGCCTCACAATCAAACACTTTTATGTTAAAATACTGAACAGATGTTTACCTTATCCCAATAAACATCTGTTCAGTAATTTAACATACAAGTGTTTGATTGTGAGACATTAAAAGCCACAAAAATGCAACGGGTCCATCAGACCCACAAACGAACTGAACAGATGTTTACCTTACCCTAATAAACATCTGTTCAGTATTTTAACATAAAAGTGTTTGATTGTGAGGCATTAAAAGCCAAAAAATGCTACGGGTCCATCAGACCCACAAACGCTGGCTGAGTAACAACAATATGAACGTTGCACGGAAAATTTCTCTGCCAGTTTCTGCATCCCACAGGGATTCTTCTTTTGTGTTTCTGCACCTGCGGTTCCCACACAAGGTTGCAACATTGTTTGTCAACACTGTCTGCTCTCATTTTCTCGCACATTTGACCCTCTGATGTTCTGTGTACCTACACTCTGTCCTCCTCCTGTCTAGGCCTGCTGTGTGTGGGTGTGTGGGTGTGTGTGTGGTACACAGAACATCAATTTCCACACTTCTATTAGCCCCGGGTCCAGTGGCCCCGGACATCTTATATGTAATAGAAATGTGTAGGGGGGTGTATGGTGTGTGGTCATTAAATATGTATTCTGATATATGTTCTTCACAGAAAATTAGCCAAAATCAGTGAGTCTCAGTTTGAAAAATTAATTAATTGTATAATTTTTCTTTTAATAAAAAATGAAAACGGGTCCCACAGACCCGAACACCACACAAGGGCGATTCAGAGTGGAATTATGGTCCTTCCATCCTCATCTCAATGATTGTTTTCAAGTGCCTCAATTGAGGCAATCAGAACAGAGTTGATATTTTTTTTCTGGAAGTCTCTCATCATTTCATGATGTGTGGTGCATATTGCATCCACATTTCAAGTTTGATATAATGTTTCTTGGCAGCAAACAGTACTGTAATTCAGTGAAGCCTCCCATTATGGCAAATGAAGTGGCGATGACAGCCCCGAGAGGTGAGAATATACCCCTTCAGCTATTTTGTGTGAATGATACACAACATTAAGTAAAATATGAAACCACGTTCACAAGGTGATATCTCATTTTCCGTAGCTGCCCGGCTATATCCGTTTTTTAAGACTATGGCACTTGCAAAGATGCCACAACAGCAAAAGAAGGTCTTCACTCATCCTTGTTGGATGACACAAAACTGTTTTGCGCTTACACTAGTTTCTCTTTACAGATAAAACATGCCATAGTTATAATTATTAAACAAACAAACAAACAAAAAATATATATGTTTTTATACATATATGTATATATATATATATATATATACATATATATATATATATATATATATATATATATATATATATATATATATATATATATATATATATATATATATATATATATATATATATATATATATATATATATATATATATATATATATATATACTAGTGTTGTCCTGATACCAATATTTTGGTACCGGTACCAAAACTATTTTGATACTTTTCGGTACTTTTTAATACTTTTCTAAATAAAGGGGACCACAAAAAATTGCATTATTGGCTTTATTTTAACAACAACAATCTTACAGTACATTAAACATATGTTTCTTATTGCAAGTTTGTCCTTAAATAAAAAAGTGAACATACCAGACAACTTGTCTTTTAGTAGTAAGTAAACAAACAAAGGCTCCTAATTTAGTCTGCTGACATATGCAGTAACATATTGTGTCATTTTCCATTCTATTATTTTGTCAAAATTATTAAGGACAAGTGGTAGAAAATGAATTATTAATCTACTTGTTCATTTACTCAAATGGATATAGGTTGAAAATGATTTGCAAATCATCGTATTCTGTTTTTATTTATGATTTATACAACGTGCCAACTTCACTGGTTTCAGGTTTTGTACAAGACAAATGTTTACATTTGAAGAATTAACTAATTTTACTGTGCAATAGGTTTGTCCCGATACCAATATTTTGGTACCGATACTTTTCTAAATAAAGGGACCACAAAAAATTGGCATTATTGGCTTTACTTTAAGAACAATTTTGGCCTTAAATAAAATAGTGAACATTCGAAACATGTCTTTTAGTAGTAAGTAAGCAAACAAAGTGTTACGGTGGGGTTGCAGCTTACTGCGAGGTTTTTTCTCCCAGGATGCAAACGGACGACCCCGGACAGGACTTGCAGGTAGGAACATGGTTTAATCGTAAATTAACACTCAAAGCGGTACAAAACAGAAAACAAACCGACGGGACAAGGTGCCGATCGCACCTGAAGCTAAGGCTAGAGATCACTAGCAGGGGCTAGGAGACCAGCAAAACTTACGTAAGTAAATAGCGTGACGCAAACAAAGAAGCCAGACCGACTGACTGGCAAAGGTGGGCTTAAATAATGTCTCTGATTACAAACAGGTGCGCGTCCCGAACACAAGAGGCAGGTGAAACTAATACGTAGCCATGGTAACAACCTCAGAGGTGCATAAACAGGAACTATAGGAGTCCAAAACTAACAGAAAACACAAGTGGCTCGAAAAACTTAAACACACTATGATCCGGGAAGCGGATCATAACACAAAGGCTCCTAATATGTCTGCTGACATATGCAGTAACATATTGTGTCATTTATCATTCTATTACTTTGTCAACATTATAAAGGACAAGCTGTAAAAAATTATTATTAATCTACTTGTTCATTTACTGTTAATATCTGCTTACTTTCTCTTTTAACATGTTCTATCTACACTTCTGTTAAAATGTATAATCACTTATTCTTCTGTTGTTTGGATGCTTTATATTAGTTTTGGATGATACCACAAATTTAGGTATCAATCCGATACCAAGTAGTTACAGGATCATACATTGGTCATATTCAAAGTCCTCATGTGTCCAGGGACATATTTTCTGAGTTTATAAACATAATATATATATATTTTTTTAAACTAAAGAAGATGTTGTGATGCCAACAAATATCGACGTAATCATAGTAGTATCGACTAGATACGCTCCTGTACTTGATATCATTACAGTGGATGTCAGGTGTAGATCCACCAATGGCGTTTGTTTACATTTTGACGCCGGTGAGCTACGGTGTGTAGTGAAGCATGTTTAGCTATTCCTCGTCCTGCAGGGATGATACTTGTAAGACACTTACTTTATTCGTCGCCATGGAGACCAGGATTAGTGATTTAGAGGTAGCTAAAACACTGCCCGGTACTTTTTAGAGGCGGTAACACGTACCACCTGTGAAATCGAATCACCTGCCAGCTGTGTCTCGCCGTCAGCACTGCCACGCCCCCGTCTGATGGTGCGCTGTCCTCAGCACCATGGACAGAGGCGGTGACCTTTGCTCCTGCAGGCAGCGCTGGCCATACCTCCCCCCCACACAGTACTACACTAATACCGGTACACCGTACAACCCTAATATATATATACAGTATATATATATATATATATATATATATATATATATATATATATATATATATATATATATATATATATGGATATATCTCCTTATGCATAGACTAATGTGCTGATATGAACACAACCATTCATTGAGTAAGGCAAAGGATACCTTTTTGTTCTGTAAGGCCCACTACAGCAAATGAGTTGTCACGTTACATTTTAGTGTGATCACAGTTACTGTATCTTCCATATCATAAGTACGTGCTTAGCTTTCTCAACCCTTTATAATTCATATTATATGCTTATTTTTCTTTCCACTTCATATTTATTAGGGAATTAATTGAGTAATCAACTATTGATTAGTTTATTTACTTAATAAAGTAAAACATGATTTTTATGCTTGATATAAGCTTCTTTTTTTTTTTTCCCCTATTAAATGCACATAGTCAACATTGAACGTTTGCTTTTAATGTGTGGATAATTATATATATATATACATATACAGTATATACATAAATGCACAAGTGCATATATATATATATATATATATATATATATATATATATATGTGTGTGTCTTATTAAAAACGTTCTGATTCTAAGATACATACATTTGAGCAGTTTGTGTGCTTCATACATAGATTAAAGCCTCTGGGCCTTCCAGCAGTGCACCATCGGAGTGTTAGATATGTTTAGGCAACACTTGGCAATCCAATCATGTTGGCTTTTGAAAACAGGGGTTTACATCAGTGATCATCTAAGAACCGGGAGTACGCTAAGGACATTTTCAAATGGGAAAACTGCCATCTTAATATTTCATAGCATGCCCATTTAAATACAAAAAAAAAGTTTAAGCCATCTGTGGTGTCAACATTGCTGGCACCGGGGTAGGAGACTAAACAAACCTGATTTGCAATTCCAATGAGAGCTGCCTTTGGCTAGAAATATTGTAATTTCTGCAATCTAGAATAAGTCTACGATATCCAACTTTTATTGAAGAATTTTAAATACAGACAGCTCTACAGAAACACCAAAGACTACAATCACTACTACAACTAGTGTTAATAAAAGACTGCAGTAATCCATTGTGTACTTTTTCCAAAGATACTTCTTTCATATCTAAAAACTTTGTGGCAGCTTTGGTGATTATCTTGAATTTTGGTTGTTATATTTTTTGCCTACTCTGTGAAATTAATTACATATGCAAGGAAAATGCCTAATTTGAAGCACCTTACAGATTCCTATATTTATGCATTCTTTCCTTTGTTCTTATTGGGATGCTGTAGTCATTGCTTTTCAAAGCAATTGTTTCTGCTGCCTTACTTTAAATGCCTACTGGAATGATTTTTTTAAATTTAAACGGGGATAGCAGATCCATTCTATGTGTCATACTTGATCATTTCGCGATATTGCCATATTTTTGCTGAAAGGATTTAGTAGAGAACAACGACGATAAAGTTCGCAACTTTTGGTCGCTGATAAAAAAAAGCCTTGCCTATACCGGAAGTAGCGTGACGTCACAAGAGGAAGGACTCCTCACATTTTCCCATTGTTTACAATGCAGCGAGAGAGATTCGGACCGAGAAAGCGACGATTACCCCATTAATTTGAGCGAGGATGAAATATTTGTGGATGAGGAACGTGAGAGTGAAGGACTAGAGTGCAGTGCAGGACGTATCTTTTTTCGCTCTGACCGTAACTTAAGTACAAGCTGGCTCATTGGATTCCACACTTTCTCCTTTTTCTATTGTGGATCACGGATTTGTATTTTAAACCACCTCGGATACTATATCCTCTTGAAAATGAGAGTCGAGAACGCGAAATGGACATTCGCAGTGACTTTTATCTCCACGACAATACATCGGCGAAGCACTTTAGCTACTGAGCTAACGTGATAGCATCGGGCTCAAATGCAGATAGAAACAAAATAAATAAACCCCTGACTGGAAGGATAGACAGAAGATCAACAATACTATTAAACTTTGGACCTGTAAATACACGGTTAATAATTTCCAGCTTGGCGAACCTTAACAATGCTGTTGCTAACGACGCCAATGAAGCTAACTTAGCTACGGGACGACGGCGGCGGCGGGCGTTGTAGCTTTCGACCATACCCCGGCCGCCATCAGAGTCGGCAAGAAACATATATTTCCCCAAAGTTACGTTCGTGACATGCACATAGCGACACGCACGCACGGGCAAGCGATCAAATGTTTGGAAGCCAAAGCTGTACTCACGGTAGCGCGTCTGCTATCCACCTCTAAGTCCTCCTGGTTGTGTTGCTGTAGTCTGCCGCTAATACACCGATCCCACCTACAGCTTTCTTCTTTGCAGTCTCCATTGTTCATTAAACAAATTGCAAAAGATTCACCAACACAGATGTCCAGAATACTGTGGAATTTTGGGATGAAAACAGAACGTTTTGTATTGGAGTCAATGGGTCCGAATACTTCCGTATCAACCATTGACGTAACGCGCATACGTCATCATACATAGACGTTTTCAAACGAAAGTGTGGCGGGAAATTTAAAATTGCACTTTATAAGTGAACCCGGCCGTATTGGCATGTGTTGCAATGTTAAGATTTCATCATTGATATATAAACTATCAGACTGCGTGGTCGGTAATAGTGGGTTTCAGTAGGCCTTTAACGGCATTTTTTTTATGTAATATTCTGTTCTGTTTTGATATATGCTTCCTGATCTGATGCTTGTTTTGAAACAATAAACAAACCCCCAAACCGGTGAAGTTGGCACGTTGTGTAAATCGTAAATAAAAACAGAATACGATGATTTGCAAATCCTTTTCAACCTATATTCAATTGAATAAACTGCAAAGACAAGATATTTAATGTTCGAACTGGTAAACGTTGTTATTTTTTGCAAATATTAGCTCATTTGGGATTTGATGCCTGTAAAAGGTTTCAAAAACACCTGGCACAAATAGCAAAAAAGACTGAGAAAGTTGAGGAATGCTCATCAAATACTTATTTGGAACATCCCACAGGTGAACAGGCTAATTGGGAACAGGTGGGTGCCATGATTGGGTATAAAAGCAGCTTCCATGAAATGCTCAGTCATTCACAAACAAGGATGGGGCGAGGGTCACCACTTTGTCAACAAATGCGTGAGCAAATTGTCCAACAGTTTAAGAACAACCTTTCTCAACCAGCTATTGCAAGGAATTTAAGGATTTCACCATCTACGGTCCGTAATATAATCAAAAGGTTCAGATAATCTTGAGAAATCACTGCACGTAAGCGATGATATTAAAGACATTCGATCCCTCAGGCGGCAGTGCATCAAAAAGCGACATCACCATGTAAAGGATATCACCACATGGGCTCAGGAACACTTCAGAAAACCACTGTCAGTAACTACAGTTGGTCACTACATCTGTAAGTGCAAGTTAAAACTCTACTATGCAAAGCAAAAGCCATTTATCAACAACACCCGGAAACGCCGCCAGGTTCGCTGGGCCTGACCTCATCTGAGATGGACTGATGCAAAGGGGAAAAATGTTCGGTGGTCTGACGAGTCCACATTTCCAATTGTTTTTGGAAATTGTGGACGTTGTGTCCTCTGGAACAAAGAGGAAAATAACCATCCACATCCCTGCACGTAAGCGACAATATTACGGACCTTGGATCCCTCAGGCTGTAATGCATCAAAAAGCAGTTTTTAAAGCAGTGTGAAAAGGATATCACCACATGGGGTCAGGAACACTTCAGAAAACCACTGTCAGTAACTACAGTTGGTCGCTACATCTGTAAGTGCAAGTTAAAACTCTCCTATGCAAAGCAAAAGCCATTTATCAACAACACCCAGAATCGTTGCCAACTTCGCTGGGCCCGAGCTCATCTAAGATGGACTGATGCAAAGGGGAAAAGTGTTCCGTGGTCTGACGAGTCCACATTTCAAATTATTTTTGGAAACTGTGGACGTTTTGTCCTCCGCAACAAAGAGGAAAAGAATCATCCGGATTGTTATAGGCGCAAAGTTGAAAAGCCAGCATGTGTGATGGTATGGGGGTGTATTAGTGCCCAAGACATGGGTAACTTACACATCTGTGAAGGCACCATTAATGCTGAAAGGTACACACATGTTTTGGAGCAACATATGTTGCTATCCAAGCAACGTTATCATGGACGCCCCTGCTTATTTCACCAAGACAATGCCAAGCCACGTGTTACATCAACGTGGCTTCATAGTAAAAGAGTGCGGGTACTAGACTGGCCTGCCTGTAGTCCAGACCTGTCTCCCATTGAAAATGTGTGGCGCATTATGAAGCCTAAAATACCACAACGGAGACTGTTGAACAACTTTAGCTGAATTTCACCTGAAAAGCTTAAAAAATGGGTCTCCTCAGTTCCCAAACTTTTACTGAGTGTTGTTAAAAGGAAAGGCCATGTAACACAGTGGTAAAAATACCTCTGTGCCAACTTTTTTGCAATGTGTTGCTGCCATTAAATTTGAAGTTTCTAATTTCTCAGTTCGAACATTAAATATCTTGTCTTTGCAGTCTATTCAATTGAATATAAGTTGAAAAGGATTTGCAAATCATTGTATTCTCTTTTTATTTACGATTTACACAACGTGCCAACTTCACTGGTTTTGGGGTTTTGTACACGCCTCCTGCATACGTCGCTCTGTGAATTTCTCCATAGTTACATTTGATAATGTTATTATTTCCACATTCTCCATATTCATGTTCTCCTAGACACCTTCCACCACTTTTGCTCTAAACACTCCGGCAAAGTGTCCATTGCATTGATCGTGGTAACTTCATATTGGCAGTGGAATATAAAGTCGGGCCGGGCCATATATGGATATTATTAAAATAGCCACATTACTTTGATAATAAAAAACAGCGCAGACGTCGTCATTGATCACTCTGTCTGCACTGCATGCTGTGTCTCTCTCCCTCCATGCACAGAGGGGGGTGGCATAGGAGCCCCAGTCAGGCTCACACATTTGTCTGCGGAGGAGGACCTGGTCAGTGGTAAATCTTTTTCATCACCTTAAAACCTGATACAAACTCCAGAACGAGGGGTGTGTGAAGTTGTATACTAAAATGGCCCCAGCAGCACAACCCCACCAAGCTCACTGCTGGCTTTCATTTTTCATTAAAAAAAGGACAAGTGTCACGCTAATACTACGTTGTGTTGCATTACATTGTTAAAGCTACACTATATTGCCAAAAGTATTTAGCCACCTGCCTTGACTCACATATGAACTTGAAGTGCCATCCCATTCCTAACCCATAGGGTTCAATATGATGTCGGTCCACCTATTGCAGCTATTACAGCTTCAACTCTTCTGGGAAGGCTGTCCACAAGGTTGCGGAGTGTGTTTATAGGAATTTTCGACCATTCTTCCAAAAGTGCATTGGTGAGGTCACACACTGATGTGGGTCGAGAAGGCCTGGCTCTCAGTCTCCGTTCTAATTCATCCCTAAGGTGTTCTATCGGGTTCAGGTCAGGACTCTGTGCAGGCCGGCCAAGTTCATCCGCAGCTTCAACTCTTCTGGGAAGGCTGTCCACAAGGTTGCGGAGTGTGTTTATAGGAATTTTTTTTACCATTATTCCAAAAGTGCATTGGTGAGGTCACACACTGATGTTGTTGTCTCAGTCTCCGTTCTAATTCATCTCTAAGGTGTTCTATCGGGTTCAGGTCAGGACTCTGTGCAGGCCAGTCAAGTTCATCCACACCAGACTCTGTCACCCATGTCTTTATGGACCTTGCTTTGTGCACTGGTGCACAGTCATGTTGGAAGAGGAAGTGGTCCGCTCCAAACTGTTCCACAAGGTTGGGAGCATGGAATTGTCCAAAATGTTTTGGTATCCTGGAGCATTCAAAGTTCCTTTCACTGGAACTACGCGGCTAAGCCCAACTCCTGAAAAACAACCCCACACCATAATTCCTCCCCCACCAAATTTCACACTCTGCACAATGCAGTCCGAAATGTACCGTTCTTCTGGCAACTTCCAAACCCAGACTGGTCCATCAGATCGCCAGATGGAAAAGTGTGATTCATCACTCCAGAGAAGGCGTCTCCACTGCTCTAGAGTCCGGTGGCGACGTGCTTTACACCACTGCATCCCACGCTTTGCATTGGACTTGGTGATGTATGGCTTAGATGCAGCTGCTCGGCCATGGAAACACATTCCATGAAGCTCTCTGCGTACTGTACGTGGGCTAATTGGAAGGTCACATGAAGTTTGGAGCTCTGTAGCAACTGACCTCTTTGCACTATGCGCTGACCCATCTCTTGTCAGTTTATGTGTCCCTACCACTTCGTGGCTGAGTTGCTGTTGTTCCCAAACTCTTCCATTTTCTCCTGAGAGCGGCCCATTCTTTCACAAATGTTTGTAGAAACAGTCTCCATGCCTAAGTGCTTGGTTTTATACACCTGTGGCCGGGCCAAGTGATTAAGACACCTGATTCTGATCATTTGGATGGGTGGCCAAATACTTTTGGCAATATAGTGTATATTCCCAGTTACAAAGGTAGAAAAAAAAACAGATTTTATAAGCTGCTAAGAATAATTGACTCACTATATGAGCTTCCCAGTCGCATCTGTTAAGCGTCAATGGCAACACTGTCACCTGCCACCGAGCATCCCTGAAGCAGGTGACAGGTTGGTGTTCCTTGTCAAAATCTTTGAGAGAACAAGGACATGTCTTCAAAAAATGTTTACCTATATAAAAAAAAAAAAGGTTGTTAAAGATATTTTTAGTTGCTGCTGACGATGATTTTTTTTTTCTCAAATCAGGCACTTAATTTCCTGTTATTCTTTTGTCAAGAAGATTGAAGAGTGTATTTTATTTTTTATTTTTAGAGTCTCCTTTTTTAATTTATAGCAGGGGTGTCCAAAGTGCATTTGCGGCCCGCAGCTAATTTGTTTACCGGCCCGCCACACATTCTGGAAATACTATTGTAAAAATAAAAAAGAACATTAAAAAAAGTGGAATGAGGTGAAATCTAACGAGAAAAAGTTGCAATGTTGACACAAAGCTGCCATGCAGGCTGTTTTTTCTGTTTTTCTTTTGTCTTTCTTTATTTTATTTATTTTTTGCCATTGCTCAAAAAAATAATAATGACAAAAAATCCATGTTATAATGAATTATTTTCAAGGCTCCGATTACTTCAAATAGTTCACTTTAAAATGTTGTATGTGGTAAATATTGCATATATTGTGTAGTTGCCTTTTAAAAACATCAATGTTTTCTTTGACAACAGAGCAAAACAAACAAAATAATAGTTATAACGTAAAATCGACAGATACATCTGAAGTTGATCTCGTAACTTAAGTGTTGAAAGTTTAAAAAAAAAAAAAAAAATACAAATGTATCACTTCATGAGTGGGGCACCTTTTGGATCCCAAATATATTAACTGGTATTTCATTTATCTTTTCACTGTGATGACTCAAAAATATTAAATAATTAAAATCAATAGTGTCCTGCATTATTGATCTTTTAGGGCTCTAATTACTAAATACTGCATATTTCAGTTGTACTATAAAAAAACAAAGTTGTTTTTGAGAGAAAAGCCATAAAACCTTTTTTTTTTAAAGTTGATATAGAGATTTACTGTAAGCGTTAAATAAAAATGAATCATACAAATTAGACTTATTTTTAACATTTTAATAACTGAGACCCTTTATGGTCCCCGGGACTCCTAAAGGTAAAATACAATTTTAAAAAATCCATATATTTTGTTATGGTTTGAAAATGAAAAATATCAAAATGGCCCCCACATGCTTTAATTTTTCCGTTTGTGGCCCTCAGTGGAAAAAGTTTGGACACCCCTGATTTATAGTGTGCATTTATGCATGAAACTAACATTTTCAAAGAGTTACTCATACTTCTCGACAAATAATGATAATAACTATTAGAGTTGTCCGATAATATCGGACTGCCGATATTATCGGCCGATAAATGCTTTAAAAAGTAATATCAGAAATTATCGGTATCGGTTTCAAAATTATCGGTATCGGTTTCAAAAAGTAAAATGTATGACTTTTTAAAACGCCGCTGTGTACACGGACGCAGGGAGAAGTACAGAGCGCCAAGAAACCTTAAAGGCACTGCCTTTGCGTGCCGGCCCAGTCACATAATATCTACGGCTTTTCACACACACAAGTGAATGCAAGGCATACTTGATCAACAGCCATAGAGGTCACACTTAGAGTTTCCGTATAAACAACACAGTTACGGATACGGCCCCCCAGCGTCCAAAATCCGGCCCGCGGGAAATCCCAAGTCAAATTTTTTTTTTTTTCTTTTAATTTGTCCTTACTAGTCTATTTTCTACCGTCTCCTAGCCACTCAGGCAAATCATATTGTCTAAAAATGCATTTTACCATCGATAATGTGACATGCAGCAAGTGCGCTCTTTAAGTCAATTAGTGCGCAAGAAATATATATGTGTGAATATATATGTATGAATACATATATATATATATATATATATATATATATATATATATATATATATATATATATATATATATATATATATATATATATATATATATATATATATATATATACACACACACATATACATATATACACATATATATGGGCACTAATATATATATATATATATATATATATATATATATATATATATATACACACACACACACACATACAGACACATATACATATATACACTACCGTTCAAAAGTTTGGGGTCACCCAAACAATTTTGTGGAATAGCCTTCATTTCTAAGAACAAGAATAGACTGTCGAGTTTCAGATGAAAGTTCTCTTTTTCTGGCCATTTTGAGCGTTTAATTGACCTCACAAATGTGATGCTCCAGAAACTCAATCTGCTCAAAGGAAGGTCAGTTGTGTAGCTTCTGTAACAAGCTAAACTGTTTTCAGATGTGTGAACATGATAGCACAAGGGTTTTGTAATCATCAATTAGCCTTCTGAGCCAATGAGCAAACACATTGTACCATTAGAACACTGGAGTGATAGTTGATGGAAATGGGCCTCTATACACCTATGTAGATATTGCACCAAAAACCAGACATTTGCAGCTAGAATAGTCATTTACCACATTAGTAATGTATAGAGTGTACTTCTTTAAAGTTAAGACTAGTTTAAAGTTATCTTCATTGAAAAATAAGGACATTTTAATATGACCCCAAACTTTTGAACGGTAGTGTACACATATACATATATACACATATATACACATATGCATATATATATACATATATACACATGTACATATATATATATATATATATATATATATATATATATATATATATATATAATATATATATATATATATATATATATATATATATATATATATATATATACATATATACACATATACATACATACAGGTATATATATATATATATATATATATATATATATATATATATATATATATATATATATATAGCGCGGCCCCCAGCCAAATTGTTTTACCCCAATGTGGCCCCGGAGTCAAAAAGTTTGGTGACCCCTGCTGTAAAGGGTACAGTGTACAGGCGACTCTCCTCAATATTGAGTCCAAATTGAAATCTGTCTCTGTTTAATTATTTGCGTCTTGTCTTGTTTAATAGATGTCATCAGTGTTTAAACCTGACAAACATAAACACAACAGAACAAATACCCAGAACCCCTTGCAGCACTAACTCTTTCGGGACGCTACAATATACCCCCCCCCCCCCCCCCAATCCCGCCCACCTCAACCTCCTCATGCTCTCACAGGGAGAGCATGTCCCAAATTCCAAGCTGATGTTTTGAGGCATGTTAAAAAAAATTATGCACTTTGTGACTTTGTGCCATGTTGACATTTTTTTCCCATAACTTGAGGTGATTTCTTTTGGAAAACCTTGTTACATTGTTTAATGCATCCAGCGGGGCATCACAACAAAATGAGGCATAATAATGTGTTAATTCCACGACTGTATATATCAGTATCGGTTGATATCGGAATCGGTAATTAAGAGTTGGACAATATCGGAATATCGGATATCGGCAAAAAAGCCATTATCGGACATCTCTAATAACTATTTATAAAGCACTTGACAATTAAAACATCTCAAAGTGTTACAATGGCAGGTTAAAAGCACACATAAAACATACACTAAGCATACAATGTAAACTAGCAGCCTTATTCGTAACTTTTCTCGAACATCTTTTTTCTAAGATTTCCTCAGTCTGTGGTGCACTCAGGGTGTCTGGAAGAGCAGATGCTGATCTCCCATTTTGTGGCGTTTGGTCTGGGGGGGAAGGTGACGAGACGGTGTGTATATGTGGATCAGCATTTTCCTGATGCAGACTGCGGTGTGAGGAGTTCTTTGAGGTAATGTGGGGCGTGTCCATTAATGCATTGGTGGGTCAACAGGCGGATTTTTGTATTCCATGCGATTGTCCGGAGAATAGGGGGTTCATATTTGCGAACCCTACTTGGCAGCACTTTTTTTTTTGGATGCGTTGGAGCTTCTGAAATCTCCTGCGAGGGATCCCGATGAGGAGCGCATGACAGTAATCCAGCCTGGCGGAGACTAAGGCTATGGACCGGCTTTTCAGCATCACTGAGGGAAAGGGATTTGCAGAGTCGAGCAATATTCCTGAAGTGAAGAAATGCAATTTCGCAGAGGTGATGGACATGGGTATGAAATAACAGATGGTGGTCAAATTTGACACCCAGATTTGTAACAGAAGTGGAGAAGGTTAATGGAGTGGCCGGAAAAAGAGATGCTGTTTGAAGGAGAGAAGCAGAGTTGATGAGAGTTGCCAATTTGGATGGCTTCTGTTTTGATGCTGTTTAGCTGGAGGAACTTGTTGAATATCTACAAAACCCAAAACCAGTGAAGTTGGCACGTTTTGTAAATCGTAAATAAAAACAGAATACAATGATTTGCAAATCCTTTTTAATTTATATTCAATTGAATAGACTGCAAAGACAAGATATATTACATATATATATATATATATATATATTTTTTTTTTTGCAAATAATCATTAACTTAGAATTTAATGGCAGCAACACATTGCCGAAAAAAGTTGGCACAGGGGCATTTTTACCACTGTGTTACATGGCCTTTCCTTTTAACAACACAGAGTAAACGTTTGGGAACTGAGGAGACCAATTTGTGAAGCTTTTCAGGGGTAATTTGCTTGATGGAGACAGGTCTGGACTACAGACAGGCCAGTCTAGTACCCACACTCTCTTACTATGAAGCCACACTGTTGTAACACGTGCAGAATATGGCTTAGCATTGTCTTGCTGAAATAAGCAGGGGCGTCCATGATAACGTTGCTTGGATGGCAACATGTGTTGCTCCAAAACCTGTATGTACCTTTCAGCATTAATGGTGCCTTCACAGATGTGTAAGTGACCCATGCCTTGGGCACTAATACACCCCCATACCATCACAGATGCTGGCTTTTGAACTTTGCGCCTATAATCCAGATGGTTGTTTTCCTCTTTGGTCCGGAAGACAAGATGTCCACAGTTTCCAAAAAACATTTGAAATGTGGACTCGCAGACCACAGAACACTTTTACACTTTGCATCAGTCCATCTTAGATGAGCTCAGGCCCAGAGACGCCGGCGGCGTTTCTGGGTGTTGTTAATAAATAGCTTTCGCTTTGCATAGTAGAGTTTTAACTTGCACTAACAGATTAGCGACAAACTGCAGTTACTGACAGTGGTTTTCTGAAGTGTTCCCTGAGCCCATGTGGTGATATCCTTTACACACTGATGTCGCTTTTTGATGCAGTACCGCCTGAGGGATCGAAGGTTACAAGCATTCTATGTTGGTTTTCGGCCTTGCCGTGATTTCTTCAGATTCTCTGAACCTTTTGATGATATTACCGACCGTAGATGGTGAAAATCCCTAAATTCCTTGCAATAGCTGGTTGAGAAATGTTGTTCTTAAACTGTTGGACAATTTGCTCACGCATTTGTCCACAATGCGGTGACCCTCGCCCCATCCTTGTTTGTGAATGACTGAGCATTTCATGGAAGCTGCTTGTATACCCAATCATGGCACCCACCTGTTCCCAATTAGCCTGTTCACCTGTGGGATGTTCCAAATAAGTGTTTGATGAGCATTCCTCAACTTTATCAATCTTTTTTTGCCACTTGTGCCAGCTTTTTTGAAACATGTTGCAGGCATCAAATCCCAAATGAGCTAATATTTGTAAAAAGTAACAACGTTTACCAGTTCCAACGTTAAGTATCTTGTCTTTGCAGTCTATTCAATTGAATATAGGTTGAAAAGGGTTTGCAAATTATTGTATTCTGTTTTTATTTAATATTTAGATAAATTACCAACTTCACTGCTTTGGGGTTTTGTATATCACCATACCTATATCTCCTCCAAAAAGAAGGTGAGCTCTGATAGGGTAAGGCTAGGTCCAATCTCACATAGAGCTGATAATCATCAGCAAAGCAGTGGAATGATAGTCCATGCTTTCTGATGTTGTGACCCAGGGGAAGCATGAGGCCTGCAAACAGGTTTAATTCGGCCTGCAAGATGAGTTTGTTAAGTGTAAACATGAGCTGAAATTGGTAATGAAAGAAACTGATATTCTAAATGTGTCCCCTGGGGTTGTACGGTATACCGATATTGGTATAGTACCGTTGTACTAATGAATCATATTCGGTACTATACCGCCTCTAAAAAGTACCTTCTTAGTTACATGATAATTTAACAGAAAAGTTGATAGAACATGTTAAAAGAGAAATTAAACAGGTATTAACAGTAAATGAACAAGTAGATTCATAATTCATTTTCTACCGCTTGTCCTTAATAATTTAAATAAATAATAGAATGGAAAAAGACACAAAATGTTACTGCATATGTCAGCAGACTAATTAGGAGCTTTTGTTTGCTTACTAACTACTAAAAGACAAGTTGTCTTGTATGTTCACTATTTTATTTCAGGACAAAATTGCTCTTCGATTGCAATAAGAAACATATGTTTATATACCCTAAGATGTTTTGTTAAAATAAAGCCAATAATGCAATTTTTGGTGGTCCTCTTTATTTAGAAAAGTATCGAAAAGTACCGCAAAGTATCAAAATACATTGGTATCAGGACAACACTAGTGTCCATTAGATCAGTGTTTTTCAACCACTGTGCCGCGGCACACTAGTGTGCCCTGAGATACAATTGGTGTGTCGTGGGAGATGATCTAATTTCACCTATTTGGGTTGAAAATAGATTTTGCAAACCAGTAATTATAGTCTGCAAATGATGTGTTGTTGTTGAGTGTCGGTGCTGTCTAGAGCTCGGCAGAGTAACCGTGTAATTGTAACGACCTGGTCGCATCGTGGTGCGTGGTTGTTCTCCCAGGGATGCAGACGACTTCGGACACAGCGTGCAGGTAGGAAAATTATTTATTTTAGCAAATAAATTAAGACAGGAACAACAAAAACGTGCTCATAGCACGGAAGACAAAAACAAAGGGACTAGCGTGGGAGCTAGCAAGCAAAAAATAGCATAGCGTGAAAGCTAGCAGGAATCGAAGTAGTCGTTAACTGTTGCATATAAGCAAATTAGCAAGCCAGACAGAGTGAGGCCAGCGCATAGATTAAATAACCCTCTGATTAGCGCCCGGGCAACAGGTGCGTGTCACGAACACTAACCAGAGGTGTGAGCAATCTGTGGTCATGGCAACAGAAACTAACAAGACTCAAGGTGCTGAAAACACATAAAATGTGACACTAAAAAGTAAACAAAGTGTGATCTGAGCAGCGGATCCTAACAGTAATACTCTTCCAGATCAGTAGGTGGCAGCTGGTAGCTAATTGCTTTGTAGATGTTGGAAACAGCGGGAGGCAGTGTGCAGGTAAAAATGTATCTTATGCTTAAACCAAAAATAAACAAAAGGTGAGTGCCCCTAAGAAAAGTAATTGAAGCTTAGGAAAGGCTATGCAGAACGAAACTAAAACTGAACTGGCTGCAAAGTAAACAAAAACAGAATGCTGGACGACAGCAAAGACTTACTGTGGAGCAAAGACGGCGTCCACAATGTACATCCGAACATGACATGACAATCAACAATGTCCCCACAAAGAAGGATACAAACAACTAAAATCTTCTTGATTGCTAAAACAAAGTAGATGCGGGAAATATCGCTCAAAGGAAAACATGAAACTGCTACAGGAAAATACCAAAAAAAGAGAAAAAGCCATTAAAATAGGAGCGCAAGACAAGAAGTAAAACACTACACACAGGAAAACAGCAATAAACTCCAAATAAGTCAGGGCGTGATGTGACAGGTGGTGACAGTACACCTACTTTGAGACAAGAGCTATATTGACGCATGGTTGGTTATGGTTTAAAGTCATATCCAACAATTGACTTTTTACTGAGTTTCGTTTTTTAATGATGTCTGCTGGTGGTGTGCCTCCGGATTTTTTCAAAGCAAAAAATGTGCCTTGGCTCAAAAAAGGTTGAAAAACACTGCACTAGATGTCACAACTGCAATTATGTCGACAAAAGGTTTACACCCGGGCCGAGGAAGTATGCCAGGCAAGAGGTAATCAGTAAAACCAGACTACGGCTCCTCCCCCTCGACCCAACGTAAAACCTGTCCTTTTACGTCTCCAACTCCGAACACATCGTGCATAGGCATCCTCATTGCCGCAAAATGTCTCTGTGAACAAAGAGAAAAGTGGACGCCGAGTGCAGAGTGTATCAAGAAAAATGGTCAGCCTCCTATTTATTCACCGAAGTCAATGGGAAAATTGTGTGTTTGGGTGGTTGACAGCATGTTTGAGTGCTGAAAGAATATAACCTGTGTTGCCATTTAAGACTATCCATGCCAACAAATACAACAATTTGCAAGGACAGCAGGGAAGAGAGAAGGTGACTGAATTGTTGGCAGTGAAAGCTCCCTACCTTATCGCTTCAAAAACATTTAGTGAGAATGAATTTGTAAAAACATGCATGCTGAAGGCTGCGGAGATTGTGTGCCCTGAAAAGCGCGAGGCTTTTGCAAATATCAGCCTGACGACAAATACCTTTGCAGACATGATTTCTGATCTTTCGGCGGATTTGTACAGCTAGTTGAAGCACAAAGTACATTTTAAATGTAGCTTTCTCACTGGCGCTCATCGAGGGCGGAACAGAGACACGAGGCAGGCTTACACACACACACATGCATCCACAAAAATATACGCCACACACACATACACCCCCCCCCCCCCCAAACCAACGGCCTCGACGCAAATCCCATAGGGGTGATGAAAGGATGGTCAGTGCCTGAGAGCTGCGGCCTACCACCATGACACCGCACTCCCTTCCCTCTGTTGCTAGATATCTCGAGATGTATGTTGTAATATGTATATGTGCTTTGCTATGAGGTTTTTTCCCACTCCAGACTGGGCCCCCTTAGGAGCCCAGTCTAGATTGTATTTTTTTACCCATCCTTCGTTTTACCTTTTTCCCCATCTTTTACGGGGGCCCCTTGTGGCGACCCATCAGCGTTCCTGTTCTGTAACCCTGTACACTGTTTGTTTGTCTAATCTTGAACGGGTTTGTGCTGAAAACAATTGTACTTTGTACTTGTGCAAAGACAATAAAGACCTATCGTATCCCTGGAGTAAGCGTTGCTCTGGTTTGTCGACAAATTGGAAGTTGCTGGCAGTCTTCAAAGTGCCTCAAAGCTGCCACAAATGATTGGAGGATGCGGGAAGAACTGTGGACACTCTTGTGATGTGGATAAAATTGAACCGTCTGCCCCGCAGGATACATTTTGAGGACCAGTCATAGACAATTTAGAGTGAAAAGCAAATTTTATTTCCACTCGCATACAAAACATTCTAACTTGGATTGTTTCCCTGGCTTCGAGACTCTCCCAAATGACAGTGCGGCGAAGACACAACAAATTCCCTTCTTGTCTCTCATGGACACACACCTGTTGTCGTTGACTTTGGACTAGCGACTGCACGACACCAAAGCCGCGGAACAGAGACACGAGGCAGGCTTACACACACACATGCATCCACAAAAATATACGCCACACACACATACACCACCCCCATCCAACGCCCGTGATGCGAATCCCTTAGGGGTGATGGACAGCTGGGCAGCGCCTGAAGAGCTGCAGTCTGCCACCGTGGCCCGCACTCTCTTCCCTCTGTTGCTAGATATCTCGAGATGTATGTTGTAATATGTATATGTGCTTTGCTATGGAGGTTTTTTGTCACTCCATACTGGGCCCCCTTAGGAGCCCAGTCTGGATTGTATTTTTTTACTCATCCTTCCCCGGCGTTTTACCTTTTTCCCCATCTTTTACAGGGCCCCCTGTGGCGACCCATCAGCGTTCCTGTTCTGTAACGCTGTACAAGGTTTGTTTGTCTAATCTTGAACGGGTTTGTGCTGAAATCAATTGTACTTTGTACTTGTGCAAAGACAATAAAGACCTATCCTATCCCTGGAGTAAGCGTTGCTCTGGTTTGTCGACAAATTGGAAGTTGCTGGTAGTCTTCAAAGTGCCTCAAAGCTGCCACAAATGATTGGAGGATGCGGGAAGAACTGTGGACATTCTTGTGATGTGGATAACATCGGACTGTCTGCCCTGCAGGATACATTTTGAGGACCAGTCTTAGACAATTTAGAGTGAAAAGCAAATTTTATTTTCACTCGCATACAAAACATTCTAACTTGGATTGTTTCCCTGGCTTCGAGACTCTCCCGAAGGACAGTGCGGCGAAGACACAACAAATTCCCTTCTTGTCTCTCATGGACACACACCTGTTGTCGTTGACTTTGGACTAGCGACTGCACGACACCAAGGCCGCGGAACAGAGACACGAGGCAGGCTAACACACACACACATGCATCCACAAAAATATACGCCACACACACATACCCCACCCCCATCCAACGCCATTGATGCGAAACCCTTAGGGAAGCGCCTGAAGAGCTGCAGCCTGCCACCGTGGCCCCCACTCCCTCCCCTCTGTTGCTAGATATCTCGAGATGTATGTTGTAATATGTATATGTGCTTTGCTAGGCCTTAGGAGCCTAGTCTAGATTTTTTTTTTTACTCATCCTTCCCCAGCGTTGACCTTTTTTCCATCTTTTACAGGGCGCCTTGTGGTGACTCATCAGCGTTCCTGTTCTGTAACCCTGTACATTGTTTGTTTGTCTAATCTTGAACAGGTTTGTGCTGGAAACAAAGTTTCATTGTACTTGTGCAATGACAATAAAGACCTACCTACCTAAATACATTTATTGCGTTGTCAGTTGCAATTGATGAAAGCACGGACATTACAGATGTTGCACAGTTGGCCATATTCATCTGAGAAGTTGATGATACTTTGGCCCTTCTACACTAAGGTTATCCAGGCTATATCCCACCTAACCTTATCCTAGTCCACACACAACGCCACCGTTTAAGTCCCCCCTCCGTCTGTCGGCACAACGCGACTTAGTACACATGTGAAAAAAAATGCGTGCATCATAGTTACCTCTGACCTGGAAGTGTATTCTTACACTGTGTTTCAATGTAGACTATTGCCACATTTCTTTTAACAGTAAACCTTGCTTGCCTTACCATCAGCAGCTGTTAGACTGGCCCTATTGTAGTGAATCATGCTTTGCATTGACTTGGTGATGTATGGCTTAGATCAGACCTGGGCATTCTGCGGCCCGCGGGCCACATCCGGCCCTTTGTGCGTCCCTGTCCGGCCCGCGTGAGGCCAATCATAAATGACAAAATAAATGTAAAAAACTATCTATATCGAGTGTGCAATACAACGGTGCTGCTTTTGTTTTGAAAAGCGTTATTTGTATTACTTCCGTGTGGACGTATGCGCCGTGCGTGCGTGATTGTGAGTGAATGTGAACAGCGGCAATCACAAATTACAAAATAAAGTTTAAAAAACATCTATGTCGTGCACGCAATACAACTGTGCTGCTTTTATTTTGAAAAGTGTTATTTATGGGCGTATGTCCGTGTGTAACGTGCAACCTGTGAGTGAAGGTGCACAGCGACAAGTGATGCACGGTTTACACCCGAGACGCTAAAAAGAGAAAAGTTGATGACGAATGGCGTGTTTTCAACAAGACATGGACTGCCAAGCAACGTTCCCTCTAAGGTGCGCGCCTGCGCAATTGCGCACTGCTCAAGCGTCCTCTGCGCACAGCAAATATATGCCGCGCACCAAATCAAACCCACCTAAATTCTAAACAAAAGAAACACATTTATTCTGTGTAATTTTGCAATGCAACTCTGAGTGACAGTGACAACAAGCGGCCCTAATGGTGCTAGTCAACACCGTTCAATTATTGTAACGTCTATCGTGATGCTTCGAGGACAGGAATTATATCGATCACTTTATTGAGCGAAACTGTTTCTATTCGGCCATAACCACACCAAAAACATGAGTAAAAAACTTCTATCTCGAAAAACTAGTCATTTTCTGCTGTACAAACCAGGCCAAAACCAACTTGTCATCTGTCACCAACACGCATAGCACTAAGCCACTGGTGCGTTTATGGCCACACAAAAAGTCGGACAACTCAAACACCACACAAAGTTACACTATGACTCCTCAGTCATACGTGTGCTTATTTTACCGTCATTTATTATTAATGTTAATTCATTTATATTAATCATGGAATGCTGTTACTAGAGAAAGTTACAGGAATGCACACTTCATCCTATGCTTACATTTCATTGTGCAACATGAGGATGTTTAAGGGGAACTAAATGTGATCTCTGAAAGGGGTACAAATGATTTCCAAAGCAGTGCTTTTGGTATAAAGTTAAGTGAGGTTAAATGAAAGTATTATTATTATTATTAACTATTATTATTATTATTATTATTATAATTATTATTATTTATCATACGGTATATATCAAAAATAATATTGAGCAAAATGTATTGAAATATTGTCGATGTGGCCCTCCAGCAGTGCTCGGGTTGATCATGCGGCCCCCGGTAAAAATTAATTGCCCACCCCTGGCTTAGATGCAGCTGGTCGGCCATGGAAACCCAATCCATGAAGCTCTCTGCGTAATGTACGTGGGCTAATTGGAAGGTCACATGAAGTTTGGAGCTCTGTAGCAACTGACTGTGCAGAAAATCGGCGACCTCTTTGCACTATGCGCTTCAGCATTTGCTGACCCCTCTCTGTCCGTTTACGTGGCCTACCACTTCGTGGCTGAGTTGCTGTTGTTCCCAAACTCTTCCATTTTCTTATAATAAAGCCGACAGTTGACTTTGGAATATTTAGGAGCGAGGAAATTTCACGACTGAATTTGTTGCACAGGTGGCATCCTATGACAGTTCCACGCTGGAAATCACTGAGAGCGGCCCATTCTTTCACAAATGTTTGTAGAAACAGTCTCCATGCCTAAGTGCTTGATTTTATACACCTGTGGCCGGGCCAAGTGATTAGGACACCTGATTTTGATCATTTGGACGGGTGGGCAAATACCTTTGGCAATATAGTGTACGTGCATTCAAGTTGAGGCTGCCATTGTGGGAGGTGACGCAGTCCACTTTACTCGTCATACTACAGCCTGTGCTAATTCCAATTTTCTATTGACGTCACGCGCATACGTCATCATACCTAGACTTTTCAACCGGAAGTTTCCCGGGAAATTTAAAATTGCACTTTATAAGTTAACCCGGCCGTATTGGCATGTGTTGCAATGTTAAGATTTCATCATTGATATATAAACTATCAGACTGCGTGGTGGGTAGTAGTGGGTTTCAGTAGGCCTTTAAGAGTTATTTCTTTATTCATAGTCATGTTTAAAGCAGCTAGTGTTTTTCCATTTGTACTCTTTCTATTTTTTTTAATCTTATGTCCGCAAGTAAACTGTGTGTTTTACCTTGAAGGCTTGGAATGTAGGAGTTGGAGTACTCCCTTTATATCTTATCTGTATTAGAACAATGAGGCTGTATTCCTTTCTGGACAGGGTGGAGCTGTTTTTCTATTCAAGAAGTTGTCTCTTTCCATTTGAATGTTAGACCAATTCGAGAAGCCGGTATGAATGTATTGGTGTGGGCTGGTCTCCTGAAGCTTTAGAAAAACTTGATAATATTCCTATTCTGTCTTGATGGTCCTTCTTACTCTGCATATATGTCATCTAAAGAACTTGGGATTGACCAGTGACTTTACTTCCCTGGGAGGGAAGTCTGGTCAGACGCAACATTATCCCACTAGCTTGATGCTAGCATGTGTTTTGCCGTTGACAGGCTAACAAAAATTAGCATCTCAATTGTGATCTTTTTAAACTGTTTGAAACGTCCATACAATAACATTTTGAGAGAACAAAGTTGACATCAAACAGCTACTTACAGGCATACATTCTCCAAACTCTGTGGAAGTTAAGTTAGGACTGATGACTTTGTACTTTTGCTAAGCTCGCCTGCTTCACTGCATTGAATACTGGCTACGGAAGCCTGTTGCACCAAACTCAAACTCGAAATCTCAAACAAACATTTCCAATACGAAAAACTGCCATGAGAGAGCATAGCATATTTTTTCTTGTTCGTTTCGCCATATTTTCAATTGTTGCGACTAGGGATGTCCGATAATATCGGACTGCCAATATTATCGGCCGATAAATGCTTTAAAATGTAATATCGGAAATTATCTGTATCGGTTTCAAGATTATCGGTATCGGTTTCAAAAAGTAAAATGTATGACTTATTAAAACGCCGCTGTGTACACGGTCGTAGGAAGAAGTACAGACAACCAATAAACCTTGAAGGCACTGCCTTTGCGTGCCGGCCCAGTCACATAATATCTACGGCTTTTGACACACACAAGTGAATGCAAGACATACTTGGTCAACAGCCATACAGGTCACACTGAGGGTGGCCGTGTAAACAACTTTAACACTGTTACAAATATGCGCCACACTGTGAACCCACACCAAACAAGAATGACAAACACATTTCGGGAGAACATCCGCACCGTAACACAACATAAAGACAACAGAACAAATACCCAGAACCCCTTGCAGCACTAAGTCTTTCGGGACGCTACAATATACACCCCCCGCTACCCCCTGCCCCCCCACCTCAACCTCCTCATGCTGTCTCAGGGAGAGCATGTCCCAAATTCCAAGCTGCTGTTTTGAGGCATGTTAAAAAAAATAACGTCACGACCAGGGCGCATTCCAATGCGTCCTCATCTGTGCCTCATGACGAGCGCACCGCGGGCCACGCCCACATGCGCTCTCTCATCCTTGCGCGCTGCAAGCACCGCAGGACACGCCCCCACACGCACCGCGCAGACCGCCGCCACGCACCTCCACAGCTGGCGGCAATCATCTTTCAGCACACCTGCCGTTAATGAAGTAGCTGCCTTCATAAGCGTGGACAACCAGGCATGCCGCCACCGGAATATAGTCTTCAATTGGCGTATAGTAAGCGATCATCCTGCTTGATGCAATCCTGCTCTCTCTGTCTGTTTTCCCTTCCGTGTCTCATTATCGTGTCATCCTACTGCAGACCTCCGTTCCCGTGTTTGACGTTGCTGTGTGACTCGTCATTCCTCGTCGTTCCCCTGCTTCCCTGACTGCCTCCTTCGTTCCCCGACTCCTTGCTCGTCCCTAGATTCTGACGCCTCTCTATCTCCCCGGATCACCTGCCTGCCCCTGGACTTCCTCTTCTCTCGTGCAACACTTGGTAACACACACTTCAGCTAATCTACACACATAGTCACTTCATACACTCTTGGATTTTGTCACACCTCATTCTAGTTTATTAGTATTGTTAATTGTTATTATTATATATATATATGTATGTTACTATATATATAATAAATAATTGTACATACTGCCATCTAGTGTCTGTTTGCCGTCACCTCCCCTTAGTCCAACCACAACAAATAATGCACTTTGTGACTTCAATAATAAATATGGCAGTGCCATGTTGGCATTTTTTTCCATAGCTTGAGTTGATTTATTTTGGAAAACCTTGTTACATTGTTTAATGCATCCAGCGGGGCATCACAACAAAATTAGGCATAATAATGTGTTAATTCCACGACTGTATATATCGGCCTCGGTTGATATCGGAATCGGTAATAAAGAGTTGGACAATATCGGAATATCGGATATCGGCAAAAAAGCCATTATCGGACATCTCTACTATATATATATATATATATATATATATATATATATATATATATATATATATATATATATATATATATATATATACAGTCGTGGTCAAAAGTTGACATACACTTGTAAAGAACATAATGTCATGGCTGTCTTGAGTTTCCAATAATTTATAAAACTGTTATTTTTTTGTGATAGAGTGATTGGAGCACATACTTGTTGGTCACAACAAACATTCATGAAGTTTGGTTCTTTTATGAATGTATTATGGGTCTACTGAAAGTGTGACCAAATCTGCTGGGTCAAAAGTATACATACAGCAATGTTAATATTTGCTCACATGCCCCCAAGTTTCACTGCAATAAGGCACTTTTGGTAGCCATCCACAAGCTTCTGGTTGAATATTTGACCACTTCTCTTGACAAAATTGGTGCAGTTCAGCTAAATTTGTTGGTTTTCTGACATGGACTTGTTTCTTCAGCATTGTCCACACGTTTAAGTCAGGACGGCCATTCTAAAACCTTAATTCTAGCCTGATTTAGCCATTCCTTTACCACTTTTGATGTGTGTTTGGGATCATTGTCCTGTTGGAACACCCACCTGTGCCCAAGACCCAACCCCCGGGCCGATGATTTTAGGTTGTCCTGAAGAATTTGGAGGTAATCCTCCTTTTTTGTCCCATTTACTCTCTGTAAAGCACCAGTTCCATTGGCAGCAAAACAGGCCCAGAGCATAATACTACTACCACCATGCTTGACGGTAGGATTGGTGTTCCTGGGATTAAAGGCCTCACCTTTTCTCCTCCAAACATATTGCTGGGTATTGTGGCCAAACAGTTCAATTTTTGTTTCATCTGACATCACATGGACAAAGATAAGACCTTCTGGAGGAAAGTTCTGTGGTCAGTTATACACATACATACATACATTCATACTATAGCGACCTGTTGGTGTGAATGTTTTATTTGGATTGGATGTCAGCTTTTTTTCACCATGTTTGCAAACACACTGTCCGTGCCGAAAAGGTGATTGGTGGAGAATGAGGAAGTGTTGTTGTGTGTCCAGGGAAGCACAGACTCACAGAGACTAAAGTGTTTGCACGGGAGGGAAAACCTGTTGAAATTGTGCCGCTTGTTATCTTAGGTTGGTAATAAAAAGTTAAAAATAGCGTCGGACTTTGTGCGATTTCTTAATACTTTATATTAATTTAATTTGTTTTCAAGTTAAAAAAAAAACTTTTTTTTTTTTTAAAGAACACTTTTTCACAGAGTGGTATTAATTAAAATGGAGTGGCGGCGTGCCACATTCAATTACGTTAGTGTGTGATTTACTGCAAGGTCATATGTTTGGTTTGTTGAAATTGTGCATGCATTCCACAGCTTTTTATTCTATTATTACACAGTGAGTAACTCACACACTTGAACAGGTTATCTCTTGTTTGTATGGTTTGTTGAATTAGCACAGGCATAACATGTGCAAATGACAGGTATTTGATACCAAGAACATCTTTTATGTACTTTGTATTTTGTTTGATCCCAGATAGGCTGTAATTTAAAGTTAGATTGTTTTTTTTTTTAGATTTACTGAGACAAACTCTCAGTTCATTGTGTTCTACATTGTGTTTTTGCAACTGCACTGTTTTCCTCAAAAATGTCAACTAACTTGAGTTCTTTGCTCAATATGCATATTTATGAAGTTGTAGCTGTTGCTTTAAGGACTTAATTCACCACACCTGTTTACTTGACTTTGTCGTCATTATTCCCTGTCGTTGTTCTATTGTGCACATAACAATGTTGTTCATGTATGCAGTTAAGAGTGAGTAATTCGGTGCTGCCCCTTTAAGTGACCGTCAGGAGATTTACCCAAAGGTGGGGGTTTGTTGTGACCGCCATTTTGAGTCAATGTTTATTCATATCAATCAACGTTTATTTATATAGCCCTAAATCACAAGTGTCTCAAAGGGCTGCACAAGCCACAACGACATCCTCGGTTCAGAGCCCACATAAGGGCAAGGAAAAACTCACAACCCAGTGGGATGTCAATATGAATTACTATGAGAAACCTTGGAGAGGACCGCAGGGGAGACGGGATGCAATGGACGTCTAGTGGGTCTAGCATAATATTGTGAAAGACCAGTCCATAGTGGATCTAATATAATAGTGAGAGTCCAGTCCATAGTGGGCCCAGCAGGAGACCATCCCGAGCGGAGACGGGTCAGCAGCGCAGATATGTCCCCAACCGATGCACAGGCGAGCGGTCCACCCCGGGTCCCGACTCTGGACAGCCAGCACTTCATCCATGGCCACCGGACCTGTGTCCCCCCCCCTCCACAAGGGAGAGGGGGGCATTAAATTGTTATATGTATCCAGTGATTATACTATAAAGTTATTTTCCATTTAACTTCACCAATTTTAGATTATTCCTATTCAAAATCGCTGAATTTTCACATTTGCCGTTCAAATACTGAGAAGAGACTTGCGGTGAGTCACCAGCCAGTTGAGCCTCACCATGGATTGCGCAATGACTCGGCTAACTGCTGGCCTGCTGTGCAGTGAGACTGTATTGCTATATGAATTAAATTATACATTTCCATAGTTTAGTTAGCTGAGGTATATAATGTACAGTGTATTTTGTCAACAACTGTATGTGTGTAACGTATTTCTTGTGCTGAACAATCATAAAACGGCTGCGAAGACACACTGGCTGAGGCTCGCAGTAATCCCGCCTCCTGGTGGTAGAGGGCGCTAGTGATCCCAGGGATCATTCTTGCGACTACTCGGCTGTAGAATAAGTGACAACAAGCAGCAACAGTTAGCAAGTCAAGTGCAGCGGCAGCGATCGTTTATTTTTTCCTCTCGCCTGGACTTTTAACATGGAGGATTACATATCTAAAATAATACAGTTTTCTAAACTGGACTTTCAAACGTAGCAGGAGGTAATGATTAAAAGAAGATCTCCATCGAGACAGAGAGACTTTTAAAACTGAAGAAAGATAAGGAAGACTTCTATAAACAAGTTATCGATGCTTTTGTTCAGAAGGAGCAGCGCATGGACTTCATTTATAAGTAAAGGTAAGACCATAATAACGTTTTTTTTATTAAATCTGCTTTTTTGTGTGCTACAGTTTGTATGTGTAAAGTTAAAGTTAAGTTAAAGTACCAATGATTGTCACACACTAGGTGTGGTGAAATTTGTCCTCTGCATTTGACCCATCCCCTTGCTCACCCCCTGGGAGGTGAGGGGAGCAGTGGGCAGCAGAATCATTTTTGGTGATTTAACCCCCAATTCCAACCCTTGATGCTGAGTGCCAAGCAGGGAAGAATGCTGGTATGAGCTTTTAAACATAACCCGTTAACTGCTGCCAATCAAATGGTGAATAAGATACTCTTTAGGGTTCATATGTTTGTAAATCTGACTGTGATGAAGTCAGTGCCTCACCAGCCATCAACCTCATTGCACGTCACTGGCTTGTTCTATTTTCGACCGAAGTAAAACAAAGAAAACAATCCCAAATTGTTGTTGGATCTAACATAATATTATGCTAGATCCACTCGAAGTTCATTGCACCGGTCGCCCAGGGGGGTCCCCACATCTGCGGTCCCCTCCAAGGTTTCTCATTGTCATCCCATTGGGTTGAGTTTTTTTCTTGCCCTGATGTGGGATCTGAGCCGAGGATGTCGTTGTGGCTTGTGCAGCCCTTTGAGACACTCCTGATTTAGGGCTACACTGCAAAAAGTCAGTGTTCAAAAACAAAAACAAAATAATAATACAAAAATTAGGGGTATTTTACTTGAACTAAGCAAAATTATCTGCCAATAGAACTAGAAAATTTGGCTTGTCAAGACTTTCCAAAACAAGTAAAATTAGCTAACCTCAATGAATCCCAAAATACTTTAAAATCAGAATCAGAATCAGAATAAGAAATACCTTATTACTCCCTGAGGGGAAATTAAAATTTTTAGCACAATCCCATTCAAGATCAGACAAACATTACAGGGAGACAGAACAGGATCGCTGACGGGTCTGCCAACTTTCGGCGCCCCTTACAAAAAAGGTGAGAAACAGGTAAACAATGGGGGGTGAGAAAAACAAACAAACAATCGGTCTAAGCCTGGGCCCCTGAAGAGGGGGTCCAGACTGAGGCCAAGGGAAAAAAACAACTCAAAGCCATATCACACATCCCTCTAACATGTAAAATAAGTATATAATCACTAATAACAAGTGCACTTTTCTTGATAGAAAAAACAAATATGAGATCTTTTTTCTCAATATGTTGAAAAATGTTCTTAAATTAAGTAAATGCTAGTGAAATTATCTTGACATAATGATATGTGCATTACATTTCTTGAAACCAGCAAACTTATACTAAGAATTAGTTTATTTTTCTTAATGGAAAGGCAACAAGGCAAGCGCTTGTTACTCTCGGGGTCTCCTACCCGCTCAGGCAAATCATGTTGTGTAAAAATGCATTTTTCCATCGATAACATGACATCATCGCGCCAAGTGCGTGCTCTTTCAGTCAATTAGTGTGCAAGGAATATATATATATATATATATATATATATATATATATATATATATATATATATATATATATATATATATATATATATATATATATATATATATATATACTACCATTCAAAAGTTTGGGGTCACATTGAAATGTCCTTATTTTTGAAGGAAAAGCACTGTACTTTTAAATGAAGATAACTTTAAACTAGTCTTAACTTTAAAGAAATACACTCTATACATTGCTAATGTGGTAAATGACTATTCTAGCTGCAAATGTCTGTTTTTTGGTGCAATATCTACATAGGTGTATAGAGGCACATTTCCAGCAACTATCACTCCAGTGTTCTAATGGTACAATGTGTTTGCTCATTGGCTCAGAAGGCTAATTGATGATTAGAAAACCCTTGTGTAATCCTGTTCACACATCTGAAAACAGTTTAGCTCATTACAGAAGCTACAAAACGGACCTTCCTTTGAGCAGATTGAGTTTCTGGAGCATCACATTTGTGGGGTCAATTAAACGCTCAAAATGGCCAGAAAAAGAGAACTTTCATCTGAAACTCGACAGTCTATTCTTGTTCTTAGAAATGAAGGCTATTCCACAAAATTGTTTGGGTGACCCCAAACTTTTGAACGGTAGTGTAGGTCATAAAATCTCAGCAACAAGCTGTAATAAAAGATAATTTAGGACCAAAACCCTTAAAACAAGTAAAACACTCTAACATAACATCTGCTTCGAGAGAAGAATTATCTTATCAGACAGAAAATAAGCAAATATCGCCCTTATTTGAGATATTTTAATCTTACTTAGATTTCAGTTTTTGCAGTGTATATAAGTAAACTTTGATTGATTGATTGATTTTTAAGTTATCATGCCAAGATCTTAACAGCCTGGTCCACGTGGGAATATATTTTCTTCCATTTGGCCCCTGTGCTAAAAATGAGTTTGACACCCCTGATGTAGTTATTCATGAGTGGGACTCCACAGGTGCTGGTGTGGGGCTGTGGTTTAGCATCCCACAGGTGTCATGATCCGTGGTCCGGATCATGTTTTGGTTAGTTATGTTCTGTTAGTTTTGGACTCCCTTAGTTCCTGTTGTGTGCACTCCTGGGTTTATTTTGATCACCATGGGGATTAATTGGATTCACCTGCCTCTGGTTAGTGGTCCCACGCTCAGCTGCTGTCAACCACTAATCAGAGAGCTATTATTCACCTTGCTCGCCACGCTCAGTCTGGCGTCATTGTTTGCTTTATGCTAAGTGTTTGCTTCATGCAACCTGTCAACGTAAGTTTTGTGTTAGGATCCGCTGCTCGGATCACAGTTTGTTTACTTTTTAGTGTCACATGTGTTTCAGCACCTTGTTTTTGTTTCTGTTGCCATGACGGCAGATTATGCTCAGCTGCCTCTGGTTAGTGTTCGAGACGCTCACCTGTTGTCCGGGCACTAATCGAGGGCTATTTAGTCTTCGCCCAGGCAGCACTCTGCCTGGCTTCCTAATTTGCTTTCATGCAACAAGTTACGACACTTTGTTTCCTGCTAGCTCTCATGCTACATTATTTTGCTTGCTAGCTCCCACGCTAGTCGTTTTTTCCTACTGAGACGACGGGTCGCATCGTGGTGCGAGGTGTTCTCCCAAGGATGCAGACGGGCTCGGACACAGCTTGCAGGTAGGAAAAATGATTTATTTAAGACATACTCAGACAGAAAAAAAACAAAAACGACTAGCGTGGGAGCTAGCAAGCAAAATAATGTAGCATGAGAGCTAGCAGGAAACAAAGTGGTCGTAACTTGTTGCATGAAAGCAAATAGGAAGCCAGGCAGAGTGCTGCCTGGGCGAAGACTCAATAGCCCTCTGATTAGTGCCCGGACAACAGGTGAGCGTCTCGAACACTAACCAGAGGCAGCTGAGCATAATCTGCCGTCATGGCAACAGAAACAAAAACAAGGTGCTGAAAACACATGTGACACTAAAAAGTAAACAAACTGTGATCCGAGCAGCGGATCCTAACATTTTGCTTGTTTCTAGTCCATGCTAAGTGGGTAGCTTAGTTTCGAGTGCGATCAGCACATTATTCCTTTTGCTTGTTTTCTGTTTTTGGTACTTCGCGTTATTTTTGAGAATAAATCATGTTCTTACCTGCACGCTTTGTCCGGAGTGGTCCGTCTGCATCCCGGGAGAATGAACCCCGCAGTAAGGCTGCGAAAACCCCGTCGTGACACCAGGGGCACGTACTCTGCCCTATCTGTGAGGTAGGACTCAAACCAATCCAGAGCTGTGCAAGAAAATCCAACAATGTGCTTGAGACTATGGAGTAGAATATCGTGGTCAATAGTGTCAAAGGTCTGTAAAGTCCAGGGAGGTTTAGAAATGATGAAGTGCCCTGGTCAGCTGCCATCACGAGGTCATTGGTTAGTCCGACCAGGGCTGTACGATCCTGAAGCTTAAATGAGACAACTTTTCCAGGACATTTGAGAGGAGCGGAAGGTCAAAGAGAGGACGGTATTTAGCCATAACTTTGGGATGTAGGGAGGGTTTCTTTAGATAAGGTTTGATTATTGCTGTTTTTAACGTACGTGGGCCGCTCGGGAGAGAGTGGTTTCATTGTCTTGGTGACGAGGGGGTCAATGTCGGAGGCATTATCTTTTATCCTGGGAGTGGAGAGAGGGTCCAGGGGGCATGTTGAGGGCTTCGTCTTCCAGATGATGCCTTCAATCTCTCTCGCTGTGGTGAAGCAAGACTGAGAGGGATGACCTACTGGCCAGTCCAGGGGTGGGAGGCTGGAGACAGACACTAAGGAAGGAATAGTGTTTACCTTAGAGGTGAAGTGTGCAATGAATTTATTGCACTGTTCCCTCTGTGATGTTATTGCAAGCTTGGGCTTGAGGTGTGAGCAGATAATTGATTATGGAGAAAAGTTGTTTGGAGTTGCCAAACCTATTTGGCTTTGACTTTGTCGAAAGTCACTTTACGGGAAAATGTCGCACTGTATATAGTAAGTCAATCTTCAGCATAACGACTGCATATCAGGAAATAAGTTTACCACTGACTGTAGCAGCCCACTTGGATTAATGACACAAGATGCAGAGAGCTTCGACTGGTGCAACTTTAATTCTCTCCTCCTTTTCTCCTCACAATTTTGACACCGTGAAAACTATGAAGATGGACAGAAAATACAAATATTTCCACAAACAATACATAAATAATGTTTACATTTTTAAACTTATAAACAAATCTTTTTAGTAAACTTAAATAATGAATGTTCACATGAATTAAGCTTAATTACAAGTTAAAGCTCTTGTTTAAATAAAAATAATGACATTTTCCCGTTTGTTTTAAATGAAATGAACCACTTGTTTTACAATAAATAAAACCATTAGTCTCCTCCTGCCTCCTTCCGCTTCCAAGGGCGCTAAGTTTGCTCAGCTAGTTAGCCTAGCTTCCACACACAGCTCGTAGTGACTCTCCTTAAATGTGACGTGTAAACAACACAAACACGAGGCACAATAAAATAACCTCTCACAAATGTTCACACAGAATATGAGAAATATATCTTTGTCAGCATGTTTTACCAGTCCTGGAGTAACGTGAGTATGCTGTTGTCAGACGGAACGGCGGCAGGAAGTCAAGCATCAGCATTAAAGGAAGTAACAGAATAACAGTGGGCTCTTCAAAATAAAGGCACAAAAAAAAAACGTAACATGACAGAACTGCATTTTTCTCATGAACAAAATTTGCTGTCATTTACACTGACAACAACTTATTTCTTTTTCCATTCAATCCTGTCACAAACTTCTTACAAATTGCTTTGTACACCTGTTCCTGTGTACCCACTACCTCTAGTACAAAGGGTCGGCAACCCAAAATGTTGAAAGAGCCATATAAGATGTTGAAAGAGCCATATAAGAGCCGCAAAAAATTAAGTCTTCTATAAGTATTATAATGAAGACAAAACATGATGTAAGTGTCTATATTAAATATAAAATCCATCCATCCATCCATCTTCTTCCGCTTATCTGAGGTCGGGTCGCGGGGGCAGCAGCCTAAGCAGGGAAGCCCAGACTTTCCTCTCCCCAGCCACTTCGTCCAGCTCCTCCCGGGGGATCCCGAGGCGTTCCCAGGCCAGCCGGGAGACATAGTCTTCCCAACGTGTCCTGGGTCTTCCCCGTGGCCTCCTACCGGTTGGACGTGCCCTAAACACCTCCCTAGGGAGGCGTTCGGGTGGCATCCTGACCAGATGCCCGAACCACCTCATCTGGCTCCTCTCGATGTGGAGGAGCAGCGGCTTTACTTTTAGCTCCCCCCGGATGGCAGAGCTTCTCACCCTATCTCTAAGGGAGAGCCCCGCCACCCGGCGGAGGAAACTCATTTCGGCCGCCTGTACCCGTGATCTTGTCCTTTCGGTCATAACCCAAAGCTCATGACCATAAGTGAGGATGGGAACGTAGATCGACCGGTAAATTGAGAGCTTTGCCTTCCGACTCAGCTCCTTCTTCACCACAACGGATCGATACAGCGTCCGCATTACTGAAGATGCCGAACCGATCCGCCTGTCGATCTCACGATCCACTCTTCCCCCACTCGTGAACAAGATTCCTAGGTACTTGAACTCCTCCACTTGGGGCAGAGTCTCCTCCCCAACCCGGAGATGGCACTCCACCCTTTTCCGGGCAAGAACCATGGACTCGGACTTGGAGGTGCTGATTCTCATCCCAGTCGCTTCACACTCGGCTGCGAACCGATCCAGCGAGAGTTGAAGATCCTGGCCAGATGAAGCCATCAGGACCACATCATCTGCAAAAAGCAGAGACCTAATCCTGCAGCCACCAAACCGGATCCCCTCAACGCCTTGACTGCACCTTGAAATTCTGTCCATAAAAGTTATGAACAGAATCGGTGACAAAGGGCAGCCTTGGCGGAGTCCAACCCTCACTGGAAACGTGTCCGACTTACTGCAGGCAATGCGGACCAAACTCTGACACTGATCATACAGGGAGCGGACAGCCACAATCAGACAGTCCGATACCCCATACTCTCTGAGCACTCCCCACAGGACCTCCCGAGGGACACGGTCGAATGCCTTCTCCAAGTCCACAAAGCACATGTAGACTGTTTGGGCAAACTCCCATGCACCCTCAAGGATCCTGCCGAGAGTATAGAGCTGGTCCACAGTTCCACGACCAGGACGAAAACCACACTGTTCCTCCTGAATCCGAGGTTCGACTATCCGGCGTAGCCTCCTCTCCAGTACACCCGAATAAACCTTACCGGGAAGGCTGAGGAGTGTGATCCCACGATAGTTGGAACACACCCTCCGGTTCCCCTTCTTAAAGAGATAAATAAATAAATAAATATAAATAAATATAAAAGCCTACTATCAAAATGACTATGTGTCATGGGTTGACGCAGATCTTTGTTGACAGAAATGTTGAAATGTAATATTCATTCTACACATGTTTACAACATTTGAAATCATTAGTAAAATGGAGGCTTCTCAGAGGGTGAGATAACTCCTGGAAATTACTGGCTTGGAAATGCCAAAAGGTATAGATGTGTGTGTCCAAGTTAAAGGAAACGTCAGGCTGTCTTCTTCTAAAGGATTTTTTTACAATCTTTCCAAGCTGGGTAACGTTTGCTGTGGTATGGGACAACATGGCACACAAAAAACTATCAGATCATAATGCGGCCAATATGAGACATGCAAGTATAAATTTAATTAAGAGGACTTAAAGGAAATTCAATTAGCACAAATATACCTACACACGAGGCATAATGATGCAATATGTACGCACAGCTAGCCTAAATAGCATGTTAGCATCGATTAGCTTGCAGTAATGCAGTGACCGAATATGCCCGATTAGCACTCCAGACAAGTCAGTAACTTCAACAAAGCTCCCCTTTGTGCATTCATGCACAGAATAAAAAGTTTGGTGGACAAAATGAGACAAATAATGACTGGCAAAAAATACATCCTAGTAAGTCGGAGAACGTTTTTGTGAAGGGGGGCGTGGCCTGCGGGCCTGACGCGGAACGGGGTGTTGCCAGCACCGGCCTCGAAGACAGCGACAGGTGCGTACATGGCCCAGGTGGGCCTTTTTATCTAATCACCTGTCACCTTTATTAGCAGCAGCCGTGATGAGACGAGTAGATGGAGTTGGAGGGGCTGCTGAGCAGACGCAGAAGGAAAAGACGTTGTGCTGAAAAGCAGAAAGACTTGTACTATTTATGAAAATAAAACAGTGTTATACCCGGAATTCCTGGCTCTCCTGGCAGTGTGTGGTGGTCTGAAGAACCCACTAGAGGGCAACTTCTACAGTTGTACATGTAAACAAACTACGGTGAGTCCAAGGACCGCCGAAATTAGTAGGACAAAACGGCGCTCGCCAAATAGTCTGTAATCACTGAAGCATGTTTAATATAAACAGTGTAATTTCTAATAATTAGAGGTCTTCTACAGAAACCATATTCCATCCCATCCATCCATTTTCTTGTCCCTTTCGGGGTCGCGGGGGTTGCTGGAGCCTATCTCAGCTGCATTCGGGCGGAAGGCGGGGTACACCCTGGACATATTTAAACCAAAAATATATTTTTTCCCATCATTTTTTGAAAAAGTTCCAGAGAGCCACTACGGCGGCGCTAAAGAGCCGCATGCGGCTCTAGAGCCGCGGGTTGCAGACCCCCGCTCTACTAGGTCGACCAGGGAGCCTGATGATTAGATGGAACGCTGCTCCTTCCTAGCTGCAGGCGTGTGTATCGTTTTCACATGAACACTAGAGTGTAGGTGAGGTGGGGGGCGTGGCCTGCGGGCCTGCCGCGGAACGGGGTGTTGCCAGGACCGGCCTCGAAGACAGCGACAGGTGCGTATATGGCCCAGGTGGGCCTTGTTATCTCATCACCTGTCGCCTTTATTAGCAGCAGCCGTGATGAGACGAGTAGTTGGAGTTGGAGGTGCTGCTGAGCGGACGCAGGAAAGAAAGACAGTTTGCTGGAAAACAAAAGACTTTGCACTATTCTATGAAAATAAAACAGTGTTCTACCCGGAATTCCTGGCTTGTTGGGCGCCAAATGTAGAGGTTGCCCTCTGCCGGGTTCTTCAGACCACCACACACTGCCAGGAGAGCCAGGAATTCCGGGTATAACACTGTTTTATTTTCATAGAATAGTGCAAAGTCTTTTGCTTACCAGAAAACTATCTTTCTCTCCTGCGTCCGCTCAGCAGCACCTCCAAATCCAACTACTCGTCTCATCACGGCTGCTGCTAATAAAGGCGACAGGTGATTAGATAACAAGGCCCACCTGGGCCATTTACGCACCTGTCGCTGTCTTCGAGGCCGGTCCTGGCAACACCCCGTTCCGCGGCCGGCCCGCAGGCCACACCCCCCTCCACAGTAGGTACAAACAATAAACTCCCCTGCATCTTGTGACACCGACCCACTAATTGAGAAACACTGTCCGATATCCTTTTGAAAGCACCAATGTATTATCAAGGGTCTTAACGTCGCAAACCTGCTTGGCATTCAGCATCAAGGGTTGGAATTGGGGGTTAAATCACCAAAAATGATTCCCGAGCGCGGCCACCGCTGCTGCTCGCTGCTCCCCTCACCTCCCAGGGGTTGAGGGTGA
The DNA here is from genome assembly GCF_033978785.1 of Entelurus aequoreus. Taxonomy (NCBI): domain Eukaryota; kingdom Metazoa; phylum Chordata; class Actinopteri; order Syngnathiformes; family Syngnathidae; genus Entelurus; species Entelurus aequoreus. The sequence continues at coordinate 40,928,044 of NC_084749.1, read as the reverse complement.
TGGGTCAAATGCAGAGAATAATCTCACCACACCTAGTGTGTGTGTGTGTGACAATCATTGGTACTTTTTTTTACTTTTGAATTATTTTGTACTCTTCCTTCATGAACATTTTATTAGGTTTCTCTTCCTTTGCCGTCCTCGCGAGCTCTTTCAACATCTGTAATTCTGTAGTTTCTTCCGCCACTTTTCCTTCCACTCTCCACCTCTTCGTTCAATATCCCATCGCTGTCCTCAATCCATCCCGATCCAGTCACATCGGCTGCTTTGGATCGGCTGTCAATTTACTGAGATCCCATGGCAAGGCAGCAACCGGATGATTGAAATTCGACTACCACTAACAAACTAGATTAGCAAACAAATAATGTTTCACATCCACCACACTTTATAATAAAAAATATACAAAATTTTTTCTAAAAACAAACTGTAAATATGGTTAGCTTAAACTATAGTATTTATAGCTTTCATCCAATTTTACCCAATTTAATGCACGGTCATATTAATTTAAAGTATTCACATAGCCCCATTCTTGGGTGGATCTCGGGTGATAGGAAGAGAAGAGGTTAGTCATTTTATAATGCAGTCTGCTGAACTTGATGGAAAGCGCCACTCTACACAGCAACTTGGCACAGGGGACATTTTTACCACTGTGTTACATGGCCTTTCCTTTTAACAACACTCAGTAAACGTTTGGGAACTGAGGAGACCAATTTTTGAAGCTTTTCAGGTGGAATTCTTTCCCATTCTTGCTTGATGTACAGCTTAAGTTGTTCAACAGTCGTTGTGGTATTTTAGGCTTCATAATGCGCCACACATTTTCAATGGAAGACAGATCTGGACTACAGGCAGGCCAGTCTTGTACCCGCACTCTTTTACTGTTGAAACACGTGGCTTGGCATTGTCTTGCTGAAATAAGCAGGGGCGTCCATGATAACGTTGCTTGGATTGCAACATATGTTGCTCCAAAACCTGTATGTACCTTTCAGCATTAATGGTGCCTTCACAGATGTGTAAGTTACCCACTAATACACCCCCATACCATTACAGATGCTGGCTTTTGAACTTTGCGCCTAGAAAAATCGGGATGGTTCTTTTCCTCTTTGGTCCGGAGAAAAAGACACAGTTTCCAAAAACAATTTGAAATATGGACTCGTCAGACCACAGAACACTTGTCCACTTTTCATCAGTCCATCTTAGATGAACTCGGGCCCAGCGAAGCTGGCGGTGTTTCTGGGTGTTGTTGATACATGGCTTTCAAATTGCATAGTAGTTTTAACTTGCACTTACAGCTGTAGCGACCAACTGTAGTTACTGACAGTGGGTTTCTGAAGTGTTCCTGAGCCCATGTGGTGATATCCTTTACACACTGATGTCGCTTTTTGATGCAGTACCACCTGAGGGATCGAAAGTCACAGGCATGCTGCTTACGTGCAGTGATTTCTCCAGATTCTTTGAACATTTTGATGATATTACGGACCGTAGATGGTAAAATCCCTAAATTCCTTGCAATAGCTGGTTGAGAAATGCTGTTCTTAAACTGTTGGACAATTTGCTCACGCATTTGTTGACAAAGTGGTGACCCTCGCCCCATCCTTGTTTGTGAATGACTGAGCATTTCATGGAAGCTGCTTTTATACCCAATCATGGCACCCACCTGTTCCCCTGTGGGGATGTTCCAAATAAGTGTTTAATGACCATTCCTCAACTTTCTCAGTCTTTTTTGCCACTTGTGCCAGCTTTTTTGAAACATGTTGCCGGCATCAAATTCCAAATTAACTAATATTTGCAAAAAATAACAACATTTTCCAGTTCGAACGTTAAGTGTCTTGTCTTTGCAGTCTATTCAATTGAATATAAGCTGAAAAGGATTTGCAAATCATTGTATTTTGTTTTTATTTACGATTTACACAACATGCCAACTTCACTGGTTTTGGGGTTTGTGTAATATAACCTAATTTACATCACATGCCGATCTCAAAGGGCCTAAAAAGGTAGACGTTTTTAAACATTTTAAATATTAAAAGCAGAAAAACAACCAATTACAGGGTAAATGCTCCGACAGCATCAATTGTGCCTTCAATATCCTGTCGCCGTGTGTTGTGTCTTTAAGCCTCTCTTTCAAAATATGAGAATGGAAAAAAAACAGCTTTGAATGAAAACTTGTTTCTGAGTTTAGGAAAATAGGAATGCATTTATGTTCCACTTTTAAGACTGATGTACAATTTTAATCCTAGTCTCCTGAAAGAAAATTTATGTTTGAGATTGGAATGGATTTAGTCAATCCTTTACATAATCAACTGTATTGTAAGAAAAAAAAAAAAAAAAACATTGTACCACCGCATTTTCTCTATTTTCAAGTGAGGACGTGGAAAAAAAAATAGACCCCAAACAGATGTTGAAACTTGAATCTGCAATGGTGAGGGGATAACGGGGCGATGCTGCCGGATTCAGGGATGAAAAGTGGCAGCTGGGTAAAATAGGTTTGTAATCCAGCATGTCGGGTAGAACCTCGGAATGTTTTTTTAATGGGCTCTCAAAAATTGGGGTAGCAGCTGGGGTGGCAAGCATTTTTCCATGGTTGGCAGCAGCCACCACAGTAAAGCCACCTACGGTCATTTCTTGATGTCATGCTGTGGTGTGATGTGCGGCGAGGTGACTCCCACCCAACCCCCCCCCACTGTTACATCAAACACTCTTGTCAAAGCAACACGCCTCCCTCCCAACCCTCAAACAGAAATAACATTACGTCATGCAATACAGAATTAAAAGGTTGTTTTTTTTTCATTTCTATTTTTATCCATCGGTGTTGGTTCGAGTGATTCCATTGCATGCGTAAAGGTGGTGCATCGTGCAGGGAGGCGAGGCAAATAGTGTTACTATTCAGTGTAAGTTCGATCCTGCAGCAGCCAGCGTCCCCCGTGCATTGTGGGCGGTGTTGGGTTAGTTACTGAAAACCAAGAACTAGTAACAGTTACTAGTTATTTTATTTCAAATGTAACTCAGTTACTTACACCAAAAAGTAATGTGTTACTGTGAAAAGTAACTATTAACAACATAGCTGTAAACCAGGGGTGTCCAAAGTGCGGCCCGGGGGCCATTTGCGGCCCGCAGCTAATTGTTTACCGGCCCGCCACACATTCTGCAAATATTGCAAAATTGATAGTATTGCAAAAATAAAAAATAAACATTTAAAAAAAGTGGAATGAGGTGAAATCTAACGAGAAAAAGTTGCAATGTTGACACAAAAGCTGCCATGCAGGCTGTTTTTTCTTTTGTTAGGGACCGATGTCCAAAAAAGACAAAAAAGACAAAAAATGTATGTTATAATGAATTATTGACCTATTCAAGGCTCCAATTACTTCAAAAATGTCACTTTAAAATGTTTTATGTGGAAAAAAGATTGCATATATTCTGTGGTTGCCATATAAAAACATCAAAGATTTCTTTGACAAAAGAGCATAAAAACAAACAAAATAATACGTAAAATCGACAGATATATCTGAAGTTGATCTCGTAACTTAAGTGTTGAAAGTAAAAAACATTTTTTTAAAAATGTATCACTTTATGAGTGGGGGCCTTTTGGATCCCAAACATATTTAGTGGGATTTTATTAATATTTTTACTGATTTCTCAAAAATATTAAAGAATTAAAATCAATGGTGTCCTGCATTATTGATATTTTAGAGCTCTAATTACTAAATACTGCATATTTCCAGTTTTGCTATAAAAAACAAAGTTGTCCTTGACAGAAAAGGCATAAAACCTTTTTTTTTTTTTTTTTTTTACTTTTTATCAACCTGAAGTTGATATAGAGATTTACTGTAAGCGTTAAATTTAAAAAAATAATAATAATTTCACTTATTTTTAACGTTTTAATGACTGTGACCCTTTATGGTCCCCGGGAGCCCTAAAGGTTAAAAAAAAAAAATCCATATATTTTGTTATGGTTTGAAAATGAAAAATATCAAAATGGCCCCCGCATGCTTCAATTTTTCCGTGTGCGGCCCTCAGTGGAAAAAGTTTGGACACCCCTGCTGTAAACCAAGGAAGGCACACACTACACACACAAAGCCTAACCAGGTGTTTTTTTCTCTCAAGGAATTCTGAAATAAAATCATGTCTGAAGCCCAGAACACTCTACACATTTCCCCAGTTTTAGTTTAGAGACAAGGAAAGATTGGCCTGGCCCACTAGCATCCCTCTTTATGTTTGTGAACTTTATAGTCTATACATTTAGAGTGATGTGATAATCAAACACTCTAGAAGTCTACAATGAAAGAGCAACAGTATATGAGAGAATTGACAGAGTGTGTGTACCTTCAGTGTGCAGTGCCTCGTTAAAATCCAGCCGGTGTTGCTTCGTCGAAGCATGTTGCTTTTGTAGCTGTTTCAGCAGATTTTAATTGCTAGGATGGGACCTTTGATCCAAGACACAACTTACATTTAATTAAAATGTTCTTTTGTTTGTGGTCGACAAAAGAAAAGTAGTGAGAATATCTCCATGTTAAGAAACTCTGCTTCGGGCTTCGCCATGTCTTGTTAGTAAACACAGACACGCCCTCTCCCACACACAGACAGCGCGCGGCGCGCCGCTTCCTTGTCACCTCTTACGCAGCGCTCCAATAAAACACACTCAGATCTTCTCAGTTTATAGCCGATACTACATAAAAAATAACCTAAAATAATGCAGTAACGCATCATGTAGTAACGGTAACTGAGTTACTGAATATAAAAAATAACTATTACTATTTACCGCCGAAAGTAACGCGTTACTTTGTAACACGTTAGTCCCAACGCTGATTGTGGGTACGACAACAAATGAGAACTGTCGATTTACGTATCGCGACTAAAGGATATCGCCAAAACACAAGTACGAAGGGAAAAGGTGAAAATGTTTGCTCCAATATGTAAACGTCATATTGTATCAAAAGAGAGTCCTGGCACATGGACAGTTTCATAAGAAAGGAATGACAGGCATCCATATCATAATTGCTTTTCAGAAGGGCATTTGGCAGTACTCAGCAGGCAGGAAGGAAGAAGCCGAATAATGATGAAATATCAATGAGATTATGAAAAAGTAATCATCGTGCCACAGAAGCGCAGAGCTCAAAAGATTTAAGTGCCAACATTCCAAAATCAATATGTCTCATCCAATGTGGGGCAATTTGCACATGAATCATCACTCATCACTTTATATCGCATTTCCTAGAACTATATATATATATATATATATATATATATATACATGCATCTGATGGAAATCACTGTTGCTGGATCAAAACAACCGAGCACAAAAGTCTTGTACAAGCATTCCTGCGATAAATCCTCTTGTGTTTGAGATAGAAAAAGACCAAATACAATAAATATAGTTTACAATACCTTCATTACTTCCATCCCAGTTACCACTGTTGTGTCCTTGGGTAAGACACCCCATTTTGCCCCCAGGGTCGCTCACGCAGGGATGATTCACTGACCAAGACGCTGACCTAAGACCCTCATTTGGTCCCCAGGCGCCGCATGGTGACTGCCTACTGCTCCTCAATTGAATGAGGTAAGTGCAGAGACTTCTTTCACTGTACACTGTACATCTTCTTCTTACTATTGATATCTTTAATGTAACTATACATTACACACTAGGGGTGTAACGGTACAAAACAATTTCAGTTCGGTACGTACCTCGGTTTAGAAGTCACGGTTCGGTTCCTTTTCGGTACAGTAAGAAAACAACAAAATATACATTTTTGGGTTATTTATTTACCAAATTTGCAAAATCTTCCACCAAAAATATTTTTTCTTAGTGTAATATTTGATTTTAAGTAATCGGAACCTTGGATAGGTCAATAATTCATAATAACATTGATTTTGATTCAATATTATGTTTTGAGCAATGACAGTTTGAAAGAAAATTAGTCAACATTGCAACTTTTTCTAAATTACATTTAACCTTTAAAGGCCTACTGAAATGATTTTTTTTTATTTAAACGGGGATAGCAGATCCATTCTATGTGTCATACTTGATCTTTTCGCGATATTGCCATATTTTTGCTGAAAGGATTTAGTAGAGAACATCGACGATAAAGTTCGCAACTTTTGGTCGCTGATAAAAAAAGCCTTGCCTGTACCGGAAGTAGCGTGACGTCGCAGGTTGAAAGGCTCCTCACATTTCCCCATTGTTTACACCAGCAGCGAGAGCGATTCGGACCGAGAAAGTGACGATTACCCCATTAATTTGAGCGAGGATGAAAGATTTGTGGATGAGGAACGTGAGAGTGAAGGACTAGAGTGCAGTGCAGGACGTATCTTTTTTCGCTCTGACCGTAACTTAGGTACAAGGGCTCATTGAATTCTACACTTTCTCCTTTTTCTATTGTGGATCACGGATTTGTATTTTAAACCACCTCGGATACTATATCCTCTAGAAAATGAGAGTCGAGAACGCGAAATGGACATTCACAGTGACTTTTATCTCCACGACAATACATCGGCGAAGCACTTTAGCTATGGAGCTAACGTGATAGAATCGGGCTTAACTGCAGATAGAAACAAAATAAATAAACCCCTGACTGGAAGGATAGACAGAAAATCAACAATACTATTAAACCATGGACCTGTATTTACACAGTTAATGCTTTCCAGCCTGGCGAAGCTTAACAATGCTGTTTCTACCGACGCCATTGAAGCTAACTTAGCTACGGGACCTCACAGAGCTATGCTAAAAACATTAGCTATCCACCTACGCCAGCCAGCCCTCATCTGCTCATCAACACCCGTGCTCACCTGCGTTCCAGCGATTGACGGAGCGACGAAGGACTTAGCAGCTAGAGTCGGATAGCGCGTCTGCTATCCAAGTCGAAGTCCTCCTGGTTGTGTTGCTGCAGCCAGCCGCTAATACACCGATCCCACCTACAGCTTTCTTCTTTGCAGTCTTCATTGTTCATTAAACAAATTGCAAAAGATTCACCAACACAGATGTCCAGAATACTGTGGAACTTTGCGATGAAAACAGAGCTGTTTGTATTAGATACAATGGTGTCCGAATACTTCCGTTTCAACCATTGACGTCACGCGCATACGTTATCATACATAGACGTTTTCAACCGGAAGTTTCGCGGGAAATTTAAAATGTCACTTTATAAGTTAACCCGGCCGAATTGGCATGTGTTGCAATGTTAAGATTTCATCATTGATATATAAACTATCAGCCTGCGTGTTCGGTAGTAGTGGCTTTCAGTAGGCCTTTAAGTAGAGCGGTATTCAACTCAAATGTGTGATGTTGGGTTATGGTTGAGTGTAGGATCGATACAGTAATGTGATCAGCAATCAGAATCAGGAAATAGTGAATTGTGGACATTGCGCAGTCGGCTGAAACAATTGAGTGGTCAAACCAGTATCTGGATGCTAATCCCACAGGTCTGTGGAGGGAGCTGGAAATTTTGAGCTGCCAAGCAAAAGCCTTAAAACCTTTTAGGATTTGGGGAGTAAATCTGAAGAGAATTTGAACAAAAAACTATTAAGTTGTCTAACAGACATACCCTAGACTCACAGACAGACCCCAGTCTGTGAGAGTGGGCGACAACACCTCCAGTGCCATCTCCCTGAGCACCGTCTCGCCCCAGGGCTGCGTCCTGAGTCCACTGCTGTTCACGTTGATGACCCATGACTGCTGCGCCAGGTCCACTACTAACCACATTGTGAAGTATGCGGACGACACGACAGTAGTGGGCCTCATCCGTGACAACGACGACATGGACTACAGAGAGGAGTTGAAACATCTGGTTGACTGGTGCAGAACCAACAACCTGGTCCTGAACGTCGACAAGACCAAGGAGATCATCGTCAACTTCAGGAAGCACCAGTCCAGCCACGCTCCACTCTTCATCAACGGCACAGCGGTGGAGATAGTAAGCAGCACCAAGTTCCTGGGGGTGCAGATAACTGACAATATGACCTGGTCCGTTTTGTAAAAAGAGCTCAGCAGCACATGCACTTTTTGCGTCGGATGAAAAGAGCACAGCTCCCTCCCCCCATTCTCACCACATTCTACAGAGGCACTATAGAGAGCCTACTGACCAACAGCATCTCTGTCTGGACAGGAGCCTGCAGTGCCTCAGACTGGAAGTCTCTGCAGAGAGTGGTGAGAACGGCGGAAAAGATCATCAGGACTCCTCTTCCTTCTATCCAGGAGATCACAAAAAGCCGCTGCCTGACCAGGGCTCAGAAAATCTGCAGAGACTCCTCCCAACCCCACCAAGGACTGTTTTCACTGCTGGACTCTAGAAAGAGGTTCCGCAGCCTCCGTAGCAGAAACCCCAGGTTCTGTAACAGCTTCTTCCCTCAGGCCATAAGACTATTGAACGCATCATAATTATCCCCTCAATTCCCCCCCAAAACGGATTAACTCGCTGGAATATAAAGACAATATAACATTCATCCATAAACCTGGATGCATATGCAAAAGTGCAATATATTTATCTGTACAGTAGTCTATTTATTTATATCTGCACCTTATTGCTTTTTTATCCTGCACTACAATGAGCGTATGCAACGAAATTGTGTTCTTATCTGTACTGTAAAGTTCAAATTTGAATGACAATAAAAAGGAAGTCTAAGTTTAAGTCTAAGTCTTAAGTGACAATTTGCTTTGAGATCAAATACAAATTAATGTACAACCTTTATTTAATGGTATTTTTCTGGATTTTTTTCTCTCAGTTAAAGCAGGAAATCAGATCATTATTATATGTATCTACTAGGGTTGTCTCGATACCAATATTTTGGTACCGGCACCAAAATGTATTTCGATACTTTCCTAAATAAAGCGGCATTATTGGCTTTATTTTAACAACAAATCTCAGGGTACCTTTAACATATGTTTCTTATTGCAATCGAAGAACAAGTGTGTCCTTAAATAAAATAGTGAACATAGTAGACAACTTGTCTTTTAGTAGTAAGTAAACAAACACAGACTCCTAAGTAGTCTGCGGACATATGCAGTAACATATTGTGTTATTTATCATTCTATTATTTTGTCAACATTATAAGGGACAAACTGCAAAAATGTATTATTAATCTACTTGTTCATTTACTGTTAATATCTGTATTTGTTTCAGTTTCAACATGTTCTATCTACACTTCTGTTAAAATGTAATATTCACCGGATACTTTACATTAGTTCTGGATGATACCACAAAATTAGGTATCGATCCGATACCAAGTAGTTACAGGGTCATACATTGGTCATGATTTAATTTCTCATGTGTGCAGGGACGTATTTCCTGAGTTTCTGAATATAATATGATTTGTATTTTTTTTAAAGAAAAAAGATTTTGTGACGATAAAATATGTAATCACACTTATAAACCAAAATACTCCCGTGGATCCGAGGACGAGACATTTATACACATGAGGGAGGGTGACACAGGTGGGCACAATCAGGCAATCAGGAAAGACATCAGACCAGTGATACAGGAGGAAAGGCAAGTGATCGGGAACCAGAGGGAGAGTTAGTATTTCAAAATAAAACGGGAAGTGACAAGGCAACTTGAACCCCCCCCTCTAGGGCTGACTCCAGACGGCCCAGGGCCCTCAGGGTGGAGTCTATAGAAGTCCCGGATCAGGGAGGGGTCATCAATGTTCCGTTGGGGTACCCACTGTCTCTCTTCAGGACCGTACCCCTCCCAATCCACCAAAAACTGTCTTGGGGGGCGGGGGGGTTTTCTTTGGCAGGCTTGACTTGGCTGACATGGAAAGTAGGGTGGACACAGAGCAACCTGGGTAGGCGTAGTCGTACTGCTGCAGGACCGATGGACTAGATACGCCCTTGTACTTTGTATCATTACAGCGGATGTCAGGTAAATGTAGATCCACCCATGGCATTTGTTTACATTGTGACGACGGTGAGCCTTGTATCCTCCTACAGTGTGTAGTGAAACATGTTTAGCTCTTCCTCATCCTGCAGGGATGATACTTGTAAGAAACATACTTTATTTGTCGCCATGGAGGCCAGGATTAGTGATTTAGAAGTAGCTAAAACACTGCCGACTGCGGACGTGGCTAGCTAGCCACGTCTTAAAGCACCTCCTTTCAGCGTTATAGCTTCACCTTTAGCTTTAGTTTTTAGACCAAAATGCGTCTGTTCTCCCTTTTCTATATACACGTCGTGTCTGTTTTTAAGTACTCTGTGATTGTGCCCTGCCGTACATGCTCCTCTGCTCGTAAAACCAGCAATTTCACGACGTCATGCTTGTAAAAAATAAATAAAATGGGAAACCGGTACTTTTCAAACACACTGCAAAAACTGAAATCTAAGTAAGATTAAATATCTCAATTAAGGGTGATATTTGCTTATTTTCTGTCTGATAAGATAATTCTTCTCACTAAGCAGATTTTATGTTAGAGTGTTTTACTTGTTTTTAGGGTTTTGGTCCTAAATGATCTCAGTAAGATATTACAGCTTGTTGCTGAGATTTGATGACCTATATTGAGTAAAACATGCTTGAAACTAGAATATCAACTGTTGCAAAGCTGTGTCATCAACACTCACAAGTATAAAACTACTTTTTCAAAGCAATAATTTCTTATTTCAAGCATGAAATAAAAAATCATGGCTTTGACACAATTGTGTCTCATAATTAAAACAGATGACAGCCAAATGGACTTTGCGGTTTTATTTTCAATGAAACAATAGAAAAGATGTACTCATATAGTAGTACAGTTGGCACGGTACAGTAAACTGACAGTTAATATTTAAACATTTAAAATGTGACATTTCTAACAATTTTCAACAGAAATATGCACATTCAGATGAATTCTTCAAAATTGCAATTAAAAAATGTTGGGCCGGGGCCCGGACTGTATATATGCGCACCAATCGGCTGAAGGAGCACGCACTTGGCGCGATGATGTCATGTTATCCATGGAAAAATGCATTTTTAGACAATATGATTTGCCTGAGCGGCTAGGAGACCCCGAGAGTAACAAGCGGTTGCCTTGTTGCCTTTCCATTAAGAACAATAAATTAGTTTTTAGTATAAGTTTGCTGGTTTCAAAAGATATGTAATGCCGAGCGCATATCATTATGTCAAAATAATGGCACTAGCATTTACTTAATTTAAGAATATTTTTTCAACATATTGAGCGAAAAGGTCTATTTTTTTTTTCTACCAACAAAAGTGCACTTGTTATTAGTGAGAATATACTTATTTTAAGGCATTTTTTGGGTTCATTGAAGTTAGCTAATTTTACTTGATTTGGAAAGTCTTGACAAGCCAAATGTTCTTGTTCTATTGGCAGATAATTTTGCTTAGTTCAAATAAAATACCCCTCATTTTTGTATTTTGTTTTTCTTGTTTTTGAACACTGACTTTTTCCAGTGCAGAGTATAGTACCGTTTTTGATTCATTAGTATCACAATACCATACTAGTACCAGTATACCGTACAACCCTAGTATCTACCCAGCATTCTGTAGGCTTTAAGAGAGAGTTTGCCTATTTAATGCATATTTAATTGTCTGAAGTCTTTGCTTTCTGACACCCAGATCTGCCTTACCTCCATGCCATATACAATTACACACAAACACATACTCTCCTTCTGCCGGACTCCCAAATAAACAGAGTGCCTGAACTAAATAGCAAAACCAGTAACCAGGCTTGACAGGTATTCCTTTGTGGCCAGTTCAGAAAGTGGGCATGGAGCCTGAAGCACCTGCAGGCAGGCTGTTACATCACATCAGTTGTCACCGTCAATTCCATTCCCAAGAATAAACTGAATCTACGTGGGAGGGTACTTGATTGTGTTTTCCTTTTCAGCAAACTTTATCTAAAGAAGCCTCAGCAATTATATTGTACACCCGCTGATAATGGGACTAATATGACAATAAGTTTACATTACGTTCAGTGAGTGACTGTAAACCAGTCGTGGCACTTACTTTACGTTCAAAGTAACGCAACGGCCATTACAGTTGTCCCTGGTTTATTGGTTCCAGGCCAGACTGTGATAAATACATGTCTGCAAAGTTGGAATATTATCAATGAAACATTTTTTTTAAGAACTTGAGCAGGGGTGTCAAACTCATTTTACAAACCCCGTTTCCATATGAGTTGGGAAATTGTGTTAGATGTAAATATATACGGAATACAATGATTTGCAAATCATGTTCAACCCATATTCAGTTCAATATGCTACAAAGACAACATATTTGATGATGTTTTTTTGCAAATAATCGTTAACTTTAGATTTTGATGCCAGCAACACGTGACAAAGAAGTTGGGAAAGGTGGCAATAAATACTGATAAAGTTGAGGAATGCTCATCAAACACTTATTTGGAACATCCCAAAGGTGAACAGGCAAATTGGGAACAGGTGGGTGCCATGATTGGGTATAAAAGTAGATTCCATGAAATGCTCAGTCATTCACAAACAAGGATGGGGCGAGGGTCACCACTTTGTCAACAAATGCGCGAGCAAATTGTTGAACAGTTTAAGAAAAACCTTTCTCAACCAGCTATTGCAAGGAATTTAGGGATTTCACCATCTACGGTCCGTAATATCATCAAAGGGTTCAGAGAATCTGGAGAAATCACTGCACGTAAGTGCAAGTTAAAACTCTCCTATGCAAGGCGAAAACCGTTTATCAACAACACCCAGAAACGCGGTCGGCTTTGCTGGGCCTGAGCTCATCTAAGATGGACTGATACAAAGTGGAAAAGTGTTCTATGGTCTGACGAGTCCACATTTCAAATTGTTTTTGGAAACTGTGGACGTCGTGTCCTCCGGATCAAAGAGGAAAAGAACCATCCGGATTGTTATAGGCGCAAAGTGGAAAAGCCAGCATCTGTGATGGTATGGGGGTGTATTAGTGCCCAAGACATGGGTAACTTACACATCTGTGAAGGCGCCATTAATGCTGAAAGGTACATACAGGTTTTGGAGCAACATATGTTGCCATCCAAGCAACGTTACCATGGACGCCCCTGCTTATTTCAGCAAGACAATGCCAAGCCACGTGTTACATCAATGTGGTTTCATAGTAAAAGAGTGTGGGTACTAGACTGGCCTGCCTGTAGTCCACACCTGTCTCCCATTGAAAATGTGTGGCGCATTATGAAGCCTAAAATACCACAACAGAGACCCCGGACTGTTGAATAACTTAAGCTGTACATCAAGCAAGAATGGGAAAAATTCCACCTGAGAAGCTTAAAAAATGTGTCTCCTCAGTTCCCAAACGTTTACTGAGTGTTGTTAAAAGGAAAGGCCATGTAACACAGTGGTGAACATGCCGTGTTCTATCTTTATTTGTCGTTATTTATACTTTCTGAATAGACTATGTGATAATGTTCATCAGTCAACACATTGGTGTTAATTTTCAATCTATCGAGATAAAAAATAATATCAAAATCCATTTACAGGATGTTATTTATGTAGTTTGCTCATTTTCCTTGACTGGTGCACTAACATTGTGTGGTTTATTTTTATTTTTTTTTTACATATGTAGCATCATCTACAAAAGGTACAAAGAATTGCTATTGCGACATCCAGTGGACACATTTAGAACAGCAGTTTCTTTCATTCAAAAAATGTGGCACATTTTTATACTTAGCAAACTCCTCCCGTGGGCCGGGTAAAACCTGTTTGCGGGCCTTATGCGGCCCACGGTACGTACATCCGTCTACGTATTGTCTGTCTATCTGTGTTGGCCCTGTGATGAGGTGGCGACTTGTCCAGGGTGTACACCGCCTTCCGCCCGAATGCAGCTGAGATAGGCTCCAGCACCCTCCGCGACCCCGAAAGGGACAAGCGGTAGAAAATGGAAGGATGGATAGAGCTCTCTAAACAATAAGTAACACCCATATGGTCACGTTTACACTCGTTTTACCCATTATAGTAGATTTTAGTGTGTTCTATTGGAGATTACAGTACACATCACAGTGTTGTCATTATGTGAAAATATCAATCAATCAATCATCCATCCATCTTCTTCCGCTTATCCAAGGTTGGGTCGTGGGGGCAGCAGCCTAAGCAGGTAAGCCCAGACTTCCCTCTCCTTAGGTCCTTCGTCCAGCTCTTCCCGAGGGATCCCGAGGCGTTCCCAGGCCAGCCGGGAGACATAGTCTTCCCAACGTGTCCTGGGTCTTCCCCGTGGCCTCCTACCGGTTGGACGTGCCCTAAACACCTCCCTAGGGAGGCGTTCGGGTGGCATCCTGACCAGATGCCTGTCGATCTCATGATCCACTCTTCCCTCAATTAATCAATCAATCAAAGTTGATGGTATTTTTTATTTTTTTGTCATAAGGAAATACAATCATGTGTGCTTACGGACTGTATCCCTGCAGACTGTATTGATCTATATTGATATATAATGTATATATTGTGTTTTTTATGTTGATTTAATTATTTATTTATTTTTTTCTTGTGCGGCGCTGTACCAATCGGTCCACGGACCGGTACCGGTGGTTGGGGACCACTGCTTTACACCACTGCATCCCACGCTTTGCATTGGACTTGGTGATGTATGCCTTAGATGCAGCTGTCCGGCCATGGAAACCCATTCCATGAAGCTCTCTGCGTACTGTACGTGGGCTGCTCCTGTTTCTCCTCTCTGTTCTGGTCTGCCCTGTTTTGGAGAATATTCTTTCTGAGAGGACAGACGTTGCTAGAATGCACCGTCGGCATGTGAAAGTGCAGGTTGTTTGTGGAGCCTGCTCGATATGAACTTTCACAAAGTGCACTCTGCTTTTTCGGAGTGTAACACTTTAAAATGTGCCAAATTTGACTCCATTTCCTGCGGTCACTCATTTTGTGTCCCCACCCAACCCCTGTGTGGGTGTGTGTGTGTGTGTGTGCTGCATTTTAGTGTCTGCCAAGCCTACCCTCCCCCTCCAGCGCAGTGTAGTCACAGTCACACACACACTGCTACAGCCACACATTTTGAACACTGTTACTTTAAAAGACAATTAAAATCGGGAGCCGTCTCTTTCGATCGAGAGCAACTTCCCGTTGTTTACTCATCCGGCTCTTGTTTGCAACCAACCCATCACTAGTAGGAATATCACGCTATACATTAACAAACATACCTGACAATCAAAGCATGATCATGACAAGCCACATTGTGTGTTGTTAAAGGCCTACTGAAAGCCACTACTACCGACCACGCAGTCTGATAGTTTATACATCAATGATGAAATCTTAACATTGCAACACATGCCAATACGGCCGGGTTAACTTATAAAGTGCAATTTTAAATTTCCCGCGAAACTTCCGGTTGAAAACGTCTATGTATGATGACGTATGCGCGTGACGTCAATGGTTGAAACAGAAGTATTCGGACACATTTTATCCCAATACAAACAGCTCTGTTTTCATCGCAAAATTCCACAGTATTCTGGACATCTGTGTTGGTGAATCTTTTGCAATTTGTTTAATGAACAATGAAGACTGCAAAGAAGAAAACTGTAGGTGGGAAGCGGTGTATTAGAGGCTGGCTGCAGCAACACAACCAGGAGGACTTTGACTTGGATAGCAGACGCGCTATTCGACGCTAGCCGCCGACCGCATCGATGATCGGGTGAAGTCCTTCGTCGCTCCGTCGATCGCTGGAACGCAGGTGAGCACGGGTGTTGATGAGCAGATGAGGGCTGGCTGGCGTAGGTGGATAGCTAATGTTTTTAGCATAGCTCTGTGAGGTCCCGTAGCTAAGTTAGCTTCAATGGCGTCGTTAGCAACAGCAGTGTTAAGCTTCGCCAGGCTGGAAAGCATTAACCGTGTAGTTACAGGTCCATGGTTTAATAGTATTGTTGATTTTCTGTCTATCCTTCCAGTCAGGGGTTTATTTCTTTTGTTGCTATCTGCAGTTAAGCCCGATGCTATCACGTTAGCTCCGTAGCTAAAGAGCTTCACCGATGTATTGTCGTGGAGATAAAAGTCACCGTGAATGTCCATTTCGCGTTCTCGACTCTCATTTTCAAGAGGATATAGTATCCGAGGTGGTTTAAAATACAAATCCGTCATCCACAATAGAAAAAGGAGAAAGTGTGGAATCCAATGAGCCAGCTTGTACCTAAGTTACGGTCAGAGCGAAAAAAGATACGTCCTGCACTGCACTCTAGTCCTTCACTCTCACATTCCTCATCCACAAATCTTTCATCCTCGCTCAAATTAATGGGGTAATCGTCGCTTTCTTGGTCCAAATCGCTCTCGCTGCTGGTGTAAACAATGGGGAAATGTGAGGAGCCTTTCAGCCTGTGACGTCACGCTACTTCCGGTACAGGCAAGGCTTTTTTTTATCAGCGACCAAAAGTTGCGAACTTTATCGTCGATGTTCTCTACTAAATCCTTTCAGCAAAAATATGGCAATATCGCGAAATGATCAAGTATGACACATAGAATGGATATGCTATCCCCGTTTGAATAAAAAAAAATCATTTCAGTAGACCTTTAATGCATGAAACTGGTATCCAAACGTGGAAGTGTAGCTCTTCCTTTGAATACAAGTGCTCCTATAGCAGGAATACAAATTCTGTATTCCTACAAAATACAAAATCGAGCAAAACACCAAGGCACTGCAGGTAATTTTTTTTTATTGTCTTTATAATTTGGTATACCGTGTAGCAGATAGCTACATGTTGTAGAGGTGGGAATTGGTGTGAAGCGACTGGGTAAAGAATCAGCACCTCCAAGTACGAGTCCATGGTTCTCGCCCAGAAAAGGGTGGAGTGCCATCTCCGGGTTGGGGAGGAGACCCTGCCCCAAGTGGAGGAGTTCAAATACCTCGGAGTCTTGTTCACGAGTGAGGGAAGAGTGGATCATAAGATCGACAGGCGGATGGGTGTGGCGTCTTCAGTAATGCGGACGCTGTATCGATTTGTTGTGGTGAAGAAGGAGCTGAGCCGGAAGGCAAAGCTCTCAATTTACCGGTCGATCTACGTTCCCATCCTCACCTATGGTCATGAGCTTTGGGTTATGACCGAAAGGACAAGATCACGGGTACAAGCGGCCGAAATGAGTTTCCTCCGCCGGGTGGCGGGTCTCTCCCTTAGAGATAGGGTGAGAAGCTCTGTCATCCGGGGGGAACCCAAAGTAAAGCCGCTGCTCCTCCACATGGAGAGGAGCCAGATGAGGTGGTTCGGGCATCTGGTCAGGATGCCACCAGAACGCCTCCCTAGGGAGGTGTTTAGGACACATCCGACCGGTAGGAGGCCACGGGGAAGACCCAGGACACGTTGGGAAGACTATGTCTCCCGGCTGGCCTGGGAACACCTCGGGATCCCCCAGGAAGAGCTGGACGAAGTGGCTGGGGGGAGGGAAGTCTGGGCTTCCCTGCTTAGGCTACTGCCCCCGCGACCCGACCTCGGATACGCGGAAGAAGATGGATGGATGGATGGAGCTACGATTCGATAAAAAATCCATTAATTACCGTATTTTCTGGACCATAGGGCGCACTGCCGATGAGCGGGTCTATTCAGGTCGTTTTTCATACAAAAGGCACATCGGTTTATAGGGCGCATTAAAGGGGTCATATTATGATTTTATTTTCTAAATGTAAAACGCTTCGTTGTGGTCTACATAACATGTAATGGTGGCTCTTTGGTCAAAATGTTGCAAAGATGATGTTTTACAGATCATCTTCACTGGTAGTTATTAGCGCTTCCATAGCGAGATATAAGTTAGAACTTTACACTACTTTATATTAGAAATAGAGATGGCCGATAAATGCTTTAAAATGTAATATCGGAAATTATGGTATCGTTTTTTTTTAATATTGTTATCGTTTTTTTTTGTTGTTTTTTTAAAATTAAATCAACATAAAAAACACAAGATACACTTACAATTAGTGCACCAACCCAAAAAACCTCCCTTCCCCATTCACACTCATTCACACAAAAGGGTTTTTTCTTTCTGTTATTAATATTCTGGTTCCTACATTATATATCAATATATATCAATACAGTCTGCAAGGGATACAGTCCGTAAACACACATAGTACTAACTAATAGTACTAACCTTTAACAGTTAATTTTACTCATTTTCATTAATAACTTGTTTCTATGTAACTGTTTTTATATTGTTTTACTTTCTTTTTTATTCACGAACATGTTTTTAATTTATTTATCTTATTTTATTATTTTTTTAAAAAGGACCTTCCACATATCTTCACCATACCTGGTTGTCCAAATTAGGCATAATAATGTGTTAATTCCACGACTGTATATATCGGTATCGGTTGATATCGTTATCGGTAATTAAGAGTTTGACAATATCGGAATATCGGATATCGGCAAAAAGCCATTATCGGACATCCCTAATAAGAAATGGCAACAGCAGAGGGTGAATGCCTCATAACAAGAAGATAGAGAAAAAGAAGAAGCTTATCGACTACGGGATCGGCATGTACTACAGTGGCGGACGTGCGCAAATTTTCAGGACTTATGCAGATCTCAAATACACATCAGCACGTACCAGAAGGTAAGAAAAGTTGGTTTTGCATAATATTGTGAAACAAAACGCTAGGTATGTCTGCTAATGGGTGCCATTTTGCGGTCCTAATACACACCATAATAATACTTGTATCTCTGACTACGGTAGGCGTAATGTGCCGACAATCCGTCAAGCGGTGCTAAAACATAATGTTCTTTATTTTCAATGGAACATTTCAAGTTTTGGTGCTGTTTACTGGCGCCATAATGCAGTCTACACGTATCTCTTATGTGTGACTACCATCTACTGGTCACACTTATCATTACACCATGTACCAAATAAAATGCATTCGAGATCGGTAAGCAGAACCAGAATTATTCCGTACATTAGGCGCACCGGGTTATAAAGCACACTGTCCATTTTTGAGAAAATGAAAGGATTTTAAGTGCGCCTTATAGTCCGAACAATACGGTAATTGCTTTGGAGCATTCACATATAAGGTTTTCTAAACCACAATTAATCTATTTATTCTTCTACTTCTTCTTGTCCAGATTTTGGCGTGCTCCACCTTCCACATTTTTCACCCGACTTCAAACTATTCAGGAATTGCGGGATTTTTCTTGACAATTTCCAAAAATTCCCAGATTTCCCAGAATTCCCGATTGAATGAATTGGCCATTTTTCAAACTTCCACCATTTCTCCATTTTTCAAACGGTTCAAACCATTCCACCTTCAACGCATTCCACCATCCTGGAAATTCAAACTACTCGGTTTTCAGTTAAAAAAAGTTCCAGGATTTTCCAGAATTCCTAGTTTTCCATAGGCCCTATTTCCACCCTTTTTTCTGGCGAGTACTCCTTCCACATTTTTCAACACATTTCAACCGTTCCACCGTCAAAACATTCCTCTTAATCAGGACAAAAACATGCAGTTGTTTTTTGAACTGGAAAAAAATTCCCGGTTGTCCTGAAATTCCAAGAATTCCGTAATACCATTTCTCAACTCAACATGTTACTACCACTTTAACATTTCTCGACCGATTTGAAAAATTCCAACACCAACCCTTTCAACTCATTCAGACCATTCAAGTTTTTTTACCATTTAAAAAAAAATCCAGCTTTTCCCGAAATTTCCAAATTTTGCGGAAATTACCATTGAAATTACCAAAGTTCCACAACTCCAACATTTTTCATTTGATTCAAACTGTTCCAACTTCAAAATATTCAGCCTGTTCAAAATTGTGTGCTCTCCTTCAACAATTCTAAAAAAAGTTCCAGGATTTCCAGTAATTCCTTTTTTTTTTTTTTACATTTACCCCATTCAAAACAAATTGTCCATTTTTCAAACTTCCATAATTCCCAAATTGTTCAACCTATTTAAACCATTGCCCCTTCAAAACATTCCACTTGTGCACATTCAAACTACCGTAACACTTTCCCAAGTTCCAAACCAAATTCAGTTTTTCCTGGAAATTCCAACTCTTCAGCTTTTAAAAAACAGTGCATTTGTAATGGAAAAACAGTTAAATTAATGTCCATTACATTTATTAAATTAAATGTGTGCAAAACTGGAACATAAGTGCCCAATAGAGATGTCCGATAATGGCTTTTTTGCCGATATCCGTTATTCCGATATTGTCCAACTCTTAATTACCGATTCTGATATCAACCGATACCGATATATACAGTCGTGGAATTAACACATTATTATGCCTAATTTTGTTGTGATGCCCCGCTGGATGCATTAAACAAGGTAACAAGGTTTTCCAAAATAAATCAACTCAAGTTATGGAAAAAAAATGCCAACATGGCACTGCCATATTTATTATTGAAGTTACAAAGTGTATTATTGTTTTTAACATGCCTCAAAACAGCAGCTTGGAATTTGAGGAGGTTGAGGTGGGTGGGGTTGGGTGGGGCGGGGTTGAGGTGGGGGGTTTGTAGCGGGGGGGGGGTGGCGGGGGGGGTGTATATTGTAGCGTCCCGGAAGAGTTAGTGCTGCAAGGGGTTCTGGGTATTTGTTCTGTTGTGTTTATGTTGTGTTACGGTGCGGATGTTCTCCCGAAAAGTGTTCGTCATTCTTGTTTGGTGTGGGTTCACAGTGTGGCGCATATTTGTAACAGTGTTAAAGTTGTTTATACGGACACCCTCAGTGTGACCTGTATGGCTGTTGACCAAGTATGCTTGCATTCACTCATGTGTGTGAAAAGCCGTAGATTTTATGTGATTGGGCCGGCACGCAAAGGCAGTGCCTTTAAGGTTTATTGGCGCTCTGTACTTCCCCCTACGTCCGTGTACCACTCCGTACAGCGGCGTTTTAAAAAGTCATACATTTTACTTTTTGAAACCGATACTGATAATTTCCGATATTACATTTGAAAGCATTTATCGGCCGATAATATCGTCAGTCCGATATTATCGGACATCTCTAGTGCCCAATAATAAAATAGCTGGTCGGATCTCTCAGTGAGGTGGCTTGCTGCAGTCAGACACATTTTAGAACTGTCTGCATCACTTTATTTACAATAAATAAATTGATTATCGATTATTGACGTTTACCAAGCGATTTTACAATCGTCCATGTCTGAATTGCGATGCATCTAAAAATCTATTATTCCCCCCACCTCTAATATGTAGCATCTACTGTATATTGTGTAGCTCTATGAAGTAGAGATAATGTAATGCATAGGCCAGTATCAAAAGTCTATATTGGGCTTGGAGGAAAGGTGATAATGACACTCCCAGCAGGTGACCGCAATCGGGCTTCAGGCTGACAGCCTAGCAGCTCACCCTCCAGGTGTTTAATCCAGGAATGTAACGTGTCCGTGGATGTAGTCTTTAAAGGTGGTCCTTAAAGGTAGTCTTTGGACGTTGTTTTTAAACTTGGCCAGTTCCCTTCTTCCATACAGCGAACCATATGCAGACGTCTTGTTCCCAAAAGGTGTTAGACATAACAGGTGGCGATTCAAAGCACCAAAGGAAGTAATGGCTGGGACGCCAACTTGAAGTTTTGCGACAGATGGTCTTCTTAAAGAGGCCGGTATGAAGTCCTGCTAAAGTTTACAATATGGTAGATAATAAGTCTCGCAATAATTTGTCATATGATAGACAATGACACAATGATTTCAAATGATAGTTACACATCATTATTACATACAAACCCCGTTTCCATATGAGATGGGAAATTGTGTTAGATGTAAATATAAACGGAATAAAATGATTTGCAAATCTTTTTCAACCCATATTCAATTGAATGCACTACAAAGACAAGATATTTGATGTTCAAACTCATAAACTTTTTTTTTTTTTTTTGCAAATAATAATTAACTTAGAATTCCATGGCTGCAACACGTGCCAAAGTAGTTGGGAAAGGGCATGTTCACCACTGTGTTACATGGCCTTTCCTTTTAACAACACTCAGTAAACGTTTGGGAACTGAGGAGACACATTTTTTAAGCTTCTCAGGTGGAATTCTTTCCCATTCTTGCTTGATGTACAGCTTAAGTTGTTCAACAGTCCGGGGGTCTCCGTTGTGGTATTTTAGGCTTCATAATGCGCCACATATTTTCAATGGGAGACAGGTCTGGACTACAGGCAGGCCAGTCTAGTACCCGCACTCTTTTACTATGAAGCTATGTTGATGTAACACGTGGCTTGGCATTGTCTTGCTGAAATAAGCAGGGGCGTCCATGGTAACATTGCTTGGATGGCAACATATGTTGCTCCAAAACCTGTATGTACCTTTCAGCATTAATGGTGCCTTCACAGATGTGTAAGTTACCCATGTCTTGGGCACTAATACACCCCCATACCATCACACATGCTGGCTTTTCAACTTTGCGCCTATAACAATCCGGATGGTTCTTTTCCACTTTAGTCCGGAGGACACGACGTCCACAGTTTCCAAAAACTATTTGAAATGTGGACTCGTCAGATCACAGAACACTTTTCAACTTTGTATCAGTCCATCTTAGCTGAGGTCAGGCCCAGCGAAGCCGACTGCGTTTCTGGGTGTTGTTGATAAACGGTTTTTGCCTTGCATAGGAGAATTTTAACTTGCACTTACAGATGTAGCGACCAACTGTAGCTACTGACAGTGGGTTTCTGAAGTGTTCCTGAGCCCATGTGGTGATATCCTTTACACACTGATGTCGCTTGTTGATGCAGTACAGCCTGAGGGATCGAAGGTCACAGGCTTAACTGCTTACGTGCAGTGATTTCTCCAGATTCTCTGAACCCTTTGATGATATTACGGACCGTAGATGGTGAAATCCCTAAATTCCTTGCAATAGCTGGTTGAGAAAGGTTTTTCTTAAACTGTTCAACATTTTGCTCACGCATTTGTTGACAAAGCCCCATCCTTGTTTGTGAATGACTGAGCATTTCATGGAATCTACTTTCATACCCAATCATGGCACCCACCTGTTCCCAATTTGCCTGTTCACCTGTGGGATGTTCCAAATAAGTGTTTGATGAGCATTCCTCAACTTTATCAGTATTTATTGCCACCTTTCCCAACTTCTTTGTCACGTGTTGCTAGCATCAAATTCTAAAGTTCATGATTATTTGCAAAAAAAAAAAAGTTTTATCAGTTTGAACATCAAATATGTTGTCTTCGTAGCATATTCAACTGAATATGGGTTGAAAATGATTTGCAAATAATTGTATTGCGTTTATATTTACATCTAACACAATTTCCCAACTCATATGGAAACGGGGTTTGTACAATTACCAGGGTTACAACTGTTCATGTCCTTGTGTTGAGCTGTTTAAAAAAGGAAAATGTGCAAAAAACATTTAACTAAAGCAAACTAATTGTGTGTGTGTATATATACAGTCGTGGTCAAAAGTTTACATACACTTGTAAAGAACATAATGTCATGGCTGTCTTGAGTTTCCAATCATTTCTACAATTCTTGTTTTTTTGTGATAGAGTGATTGGAGCACATACTTGTTGGTCACAAAAAACATTCATGAAGTTTGGTTCTTTTGTGAATTTATTATGGGTCTACTGAAAATGTGAGAAAATCTGCTGGGTCAAAAGTATACATACAGCAATGTTAGTATTTGGCAAGTTTCACTGCAATAAGGCGCTTTTGGTAGCCATCCACAAGCTTCTGCTTGAATTTTTGACCACTCCTCTTGACAAAATTGGTGCAGTTCAGCTAAATTTGTTGGTTTTCTGACATGGACTTGTTTCTTCAGCATTGTCCACACGTTTAAGTCAGGACTTTTGGAAGGCCATTCAAAAAACCTTAATTCTAGCCTGATTTAGCCATTCCTTTACCACTTTTGACGTGTGTTTGGGGTCATTGTCCTGTTGGAACGCCCAACTGTGCCCAAGACCCAACCTCCGGGCTGATGATTTTAGGTTGTCCTGAAGAATTTGGAGGTAATCCTCCTTTTTCATTGTCCCATTTACTCTCTGTAAAGCACCAGTTCCATTGGCAGCAAAACAGGCCCAGAGCATAATACTACCACCACCATGCTTGACGGTAGGCGTGGTGTTCCTGGCCAAACAGCTCAATCACATGGACAAAGATAAGACCTTCTGGAGGAAAGTTCTGTGGTCAGATGAAACCAAAATTTAGCTGTTCGGCCACAATACCCAGCAATATGTTTGGAGGAGAAAAGGTGAGGCCTTTAATACCAGGAACACCATTCCTACCGTCAAGCATGATGGTGGTAGTATTATGCACTGGGGCCTGTTTTGCTGCCAATGGAACTGGTGCTTTACAGAGAGTAAATGGGACAATGAAAAAGGAGGATTGCCTGCAAATTCTTCAGGACAACCTAAAATCATCAGCCCAGAGGTTGGGTCTTGGGCGCAGTTGGGTGTTCCAACAGGACAATGACCCCAAACACACGTCAAAAGTGGTCAAGGAATGGCTAAATCAGGCTACCTGCATACAAAACATTCCAACTTGGATTGTGCGGCGGCGAAGACACAACAAACTCCCTTCTTGTCTCTCATGGACACACACCTGTTGTTGTTGACTTTGGACTGACTAGCGACCGCACGACACGGAGGCCGCGGAACAGAGACACACACACATGCATCCACAAAAAATATACGCCACACACACACATACCACACCCCCCATCCAACGCCCTTGACACGAATCCCAGTAACCAGAGCAAAGGGCGACTATTTTGAAGAAACTAGAATATAAAACATGTTTTCACCTTTTTTTGTTAAGCACATAACTCCACATGTGGTCATTCATAGTTTTGATGCCTTCAGTGACAAGCTACAATGTAAATAGTCATCAAAATAAAGAAAACACATTGAATGAGGAGAAGGTGTGTCCAGACTTTTGGCCTGTACTGTAAATATACACACAGATGTGCATAGGCTATAATTGACTGCACGCTGAAGAAATAGTTGTTTTATGGGAAAACATACTGTAACTGGATAAATCAAGTCGATAAAAAATATGAGCTTTTTGAGTTGCTGGTGGGTCAGAGCATATGGTAAAAAAAAATGTGTACAATTGTTCGGTTTCATTGAAAAATAGTCCTTTTTATAAGTTCCTTTATCATCAGTTCAGTTCAGTTTTCTTTAGCGTAAAGACCCATTAATCAATCCACAGTAAACATTTCCTCCAGTTTGCTACTTATGAAGAATTATATTTATTTAATGATGGTGCACTAAAAAAAAACGTACATTAATTTGCCAGTAAGCAACATTGTAGATGTAATTTGGTAATTCATAATTCAATTCAATCTGGCAATATGTATAATGACGCACACATTATTAATTTTGTACTTTCCGGACTATAAGGCGCACTTAGAATCCTTTATTCTTCTCAAAACTCGACGGTGCGCCTTATAACCCGGTGCGCCTAATGTAAGGAATACGTTTGGTTGAGCTTACCCACCGCGAAGCAATTTTATTTTGTACATGGTGTAATGATAAGTGTGACCAGTAGATGGCAGTCAAACATAAGAGATAAGTGTAGGCTGCACTACGATGGCAATATGTCTGAAATATACATTTTAAATGTTCTATTGAAAATGTAGAACATTACACACGGCGCTAAAAAATCGATCAAATGTTTTAGTACGACTTTGGTAAGCTATGAAGCCGCACCGCTTAAAGGATTGTAGGCGCATTAAACATATGAGTATTATTATGTTGTGTGTATAAGGTAAGACATATTATCTGGCATTTTGTTTCGCAATATTATGCAAAACCAACTTTTATTATCTTCTGGTACCTGCTGATCTGTATATGGGATCTACGTAAATCCTGAAAAATCGCACACGTCCGCCTTTGTAGTCCGTGCCGACACCGTAGTCGATAAGCTTCTTCTTTTTCTCTATCTTCTTGTTATGTGACATTCATCATCCACTGTAGCCATTTCTAATATAAAGTAGTGTAAAGTTCTTACTTATATCTGTCGGTAAACTCGCCATGAAAGCGCGAAAACATACCGGTGTAGTGAGTTTACATTATTCACCCAAGGAACTTTAGTTATTAGAGTTCCGGTCGGATGGTTTTTCACGGGACACATTCCCGGTGTTATTGTTTCCGGATGAGGAGATGCTGCTCCGTTATTGATTGAAGTAAAGTCTGAATGTCATTAAAACAGTTAGCTCCATCTTTTGACACTTCATCCACTCCCGTCCTTGCACGCCACACCGCTACAACAAAGATGACGGGGAGAAGACGCTGCCGAAGGTGAGCCACGTAAATAAGACCGCCCACAAAACTGTGCATCCGGAAGCGACTTGAAGATGATCTGTAAAACATAATCTATACAACATTTTAACCAAAGAACCACCATTACATGTTATGTAGACCACAAGGAAGTGTTTTCCATTTAGAAAAAAAAACAAAATAATATGACACCTTTAATGCGCCCTATAATCCAGAGCGCTTTATATATAAAAAAGATCACAAATAGACCATTCATCGGCAGTGCGCCTTATAATACGGTGCGCCCTATGGTCCAGAAAATACGGTTTGTAGGATTCATTTTACACAAATAATGTGACGTTTCTGCTTACCATTTGCTAACAAAAAAAACATCAAGTATACAATAAATTAGAACAATTACCCAAAATGCAGTCCAACCAAAGTCAAGGCTGTATACTGACAAGGTTTTAGCAATAACCCATTTTCCAATTTGTCAATAAATGAAAAACCGATAACTAGGGATGTCCGATAACATCGGACTACCGATATTATCGGACGATAAATGCTTTAAAATGTAATATCGGAGATTATTTCACACTCACAAGTGAATGCAATGCATACTTGGTCAACAGCCATACAGGTGACACTGAGGGTGGCCGTATAAACAAGTTTAACACTGTCACAAATATGCGCCAAACTGTGAACCCACACCAAACAAGAATGACAAACACATTTCGGGAGAACATCCGCACCGTAACACAACAAAAACACAACAGAACAAATACCCGGAACCCCTTGCAGCACTAACTCTTCCGGGACGCTACAATATACACCCCCCGCTTCCCCCTACCCCACCCATCCCCCACCTCAACCTCCTAATGCTCTCTCAGGGAGAGCATGTCCCAAATTCTAAGCTGCAGTTTTGAGGCATGTTAAAAAAAAGTATGCACTTTGTGACTTCAATAATAAATATGGCAGTGCCATGTTGGCATTTTTTTCCATAACTTGAGTTGATTTATTTTGGAAAACCTTGTTACATTGTTTAATGCATCTAGCAGGGCATCACAACAAAATTAGGCATAATAATGTGTTAATTCAACGACTGTATAAATCGGTATCGGTTGATTTCGGTATCGGTAATTAAGAGTTGGACAATATCGGAATATCTGATATCGGCAAAAAAGCCATTATCGGACATCTCTACCGACAACCACAGGTGTAAAAAACCCACTAATTTATTTAATGTACTCTTTGAACTGGATTAGCCACTAGGAATGAAAGGATTACCTTTGTGAGAGACGCAGGTATTTTACAGCTAAGTTGATTTATCCACAACTTGGATAATAAGGATGAAAGTTGCATTTGCGTGTGCCGCTCCAAGACGCCATCTGTCATCACCCACAGCAGGAGCCGCTGATTGCTTTCACCTGCGGTGCTTTAATCTTTGCAACTAAGAAGCAACAGAAAAACCAGGACGGGAGCTCTTTGGCAGACAACTGTCATATTGCTGGGTTGCAACCACGTCACCTAAAGGTCGGCAAATTAGTCACTAAGTTCAAAAGTTAAAGTACCAATGATTGTCACACACACACTAGGTGTGGCGAAATTATTCTCTGCATTTGACCCATCACCCTTGATCACCCCCTGGGAGGTGAGGGGAGCAGTGAGCAGCAGCGGTGGCCGTGCCCGGGAATCATTTTTGGTGATTTAACCCCCAAAATCTGGTGTGGATGAACTTGACTGGCCTGCACAGAGTCCTGACTTGAACCCGATAGAACACCTTTGGGATGAATTAGAACGGAGACTGAGAGCCAGGCCTTCTCAACCAACATCAGTGTGTGACCTCACCAATGCGCTTTTGGAAGAATGGTCGAAAATTCCTACAAACACACTCCGCAACCTTGTGGACAGCCTTCTCAGAAGAGTTGAAGCTGTAATAGCTGCAAAAGGTGGACCCACATCATATTGAACCCTATGGGTTAGGAATGGGATGGCACTTCAAGTTCATATGTGAGTCAAGGCAGGTTGCCAAATACTTTTGGCAATATAGTGTATGTCCACTACAGAGGCCACTCAAATATTAAAACTGAATTAGTAATAACAATAATTATATCCAACCTACTTACAGTTTAACAAGCTAAACCTTGTCAAATGATATGAAACCATGTGTTAATCGCAAAGATTATCAGCAAGGCTTAGGTCAGGCTAATTACAATATTGAAATATACGACAAAATAAGGGACTTATAAATAAAATTATAACTAAATTAATATTAACTAATAATATTGTTTCTTCAATAAACTATCAATAAAATGTATGTGCAAATTAAAACTCAGTTGCATCCCCTTAGTCCTTATTTTTGCGCTTCGGAAACTTTATCACTTTAGCTCCAAACTCCTTCTGTTTTTTTTTTTGATTGTCATTACGGCCACTAGTGGTGGAAAAATGTATCACAGCCGAGTACCCGTGCAGCCCGTACGGACCAAAGCTGAGTAGTGTGGAGAATGCAGATATGTTTAAGAGTTCTTTCTTTATTCATAGTCATGTTTGGAGCAGTTAGTATTTTTCCATGTATACTTGTTTCTCTTTGTCTGCAGATGTCTGTGTAGTATTTTAGACATTGGAATGTGAGAGAGATGCATCCCCCTCTTTATCTTATCAGTGTTGGAGAAGGGGGAGGCATTCCTTTCTGGACAGGGTGGGGGCTGTTTTCGTATTATAAATTGTCTCTTCCTGTTTGAATGTTAGACCAATTCGAGATGCCGGTATGACCGCATGTGTGTGGACTGGTCTCCTAAAGCTTTAGTAAAACTTGATAATATTCCTATTCTGTCTTGATGGTCCTTCTTACTCAGCATATATGTCATGTAAAGAACTTGGGATTGACCGGTGATTTAAACTCTCTGAGAAGGAGACTGGTCAGACGCAACAGTAGGTAAACGCGATAATAGCGTCAACACGCTTTGAGTACTTCAAGGTCAAAAAGTGCTATACTTACCAAATAATATATTGTGATATATCGTTATCGCAGGAGGCTGCAATCACGATATAAATTTTAGGTCCTATTGGTCCAAGTTCTATCTTACATTGGGGATGGATGACTGAATATGGGAAGTGACTGTTATGAAACTGATCTATACCCACTCTGTTATTTTCTCCTTGGATCAGCAGTATGCCACTCTGTTACCTCGCAGGCTCCACAGCAGATACCGTATCGCCTTGATGCCACAGTATTATCAAGGGTGTGTCCTGCCAATGCTGAAGCTGGAGCACTCCAAAAAAAAATGGAGTCAAGTGGCAATGTGTTATTTTGGCAAGGCATATTTCTTTTGCATTGTTAAACAGGGAGCAGAAAAGGCCGGTCGATAAGAAAAACCGGAGCGGGGGAGGTGTGAAATCAAAAGATATATTTTCCCATCCGCTAAAACCCTGTAGGGTGACTGTCACACTGAGTGATAAGGACCGGTCCTGGTTTAGATTAATGACCTGCTTACAGTGAAGCACAAAATCAGCACAGATGTGCACAGAAAAGATGACTTTGCTGACAAGAAGTGTGTCCTTTCTGTCAACAGGACACACTTCTGACCCCTACTGGACCATATCACACTGATCAAAATGTAGCCCTTTTTTTCCACTCAAAATGAGGGTCCATTACTCAGCTGAATTGTAGTGTTAACCTTGCATGGAACAGTTCCACTTTCTTTCATTGGCCCGCTCAAAAATAGGCCGTTTGGGCAAATACTGTAAAAAAAAAAAAAAAAAAAAAAAAAAAAAATCAGTTATTGTATTTTACCACCAAAAATAAGTTAGAGTAGTAATGGAATTATGATTTATAATTGTTATAAGTTATATTGTTACTAGAGATGTCCGATAATGGCTTTTTTGCCGATATCCGATATTCCGATATTGTCCAACTCTTAATTATTGATTGAGATATCAACCGATACCGATATATACAGTCGTGGAATTAACACATTATTGTGCTAATTTTGTTGTGAGGCCCCGCTGGATGCATTAAACAATGTAACAAGGTTTTCCAAAATAAATCAACTCAAGTTATGGAAAAAAAATGCCAACATGGCACTGTCATATTTATTATTGAAGTCACAAAGTGTATTATATATATATATATATAATATATATATATATATATATATATATATATATATATATATATATATATATTATATATATATATATATATATATATATATATATATATATATATATATAGAGCAGCTGTAACAGATGTGGAAAGTCAAGGCTAGGTGTGGTCCCCGTGGTAGTGGGGGCGCTCGGAGCAGTAACCCCCAAACTGGAGAGTGGCTCCAACAGATCCCAGGAACAACATCTGAAGCCTCAGTCCAGAAGAGCGTAGTCCTAGGAACAGTCAAGATACTGCGCAGAACCCTCAAACTCCCAGCCCTCTGGTAGAGGACCCGAGCTTGAGGATGACACAGATACCACCCCACCGGGGTGAGAAATAGATTTTATTATTTTTTTGAATATATTCGTGTTGTACGGTATACTAGTACTAATAAAGTACCGCGATACTAAATTATTTAAATCAGTACTATACTGCCTTTGAAATGTACCGGCACCGTTCTTTCTGCGGCGATGACTACAGAGCCAAGGCGCATGATGTTGACTTTGCAGGCATGTGATTTTTCCGTCTAAAGTCGGAATTCCGTCTTTTTTAATCTCGGGAAAAAAAAAAAATTATCTCCCGTTTTTCCGTTTTTTTTCCGACCCTAAATCAAGATTCGAGACGTAGTTTATATTACGCCGTAGTTGATTGGTCGATATGTTCCTTGTGACCAATCAGGACATCTGTTATGAATGATGACGTTAATAACGTCATCATTCATAATGGTTACTACGGCCATTTTCCATATGTAAACAATGTCGGTTCTCGAGAGAAAGGACGCTTTACGAGTAAAAGAAATTGATAAACATCTCAAAAATAAGTTTCGATGGGACTGGATGAAAAGGGAAATCACTGATACTGTTGGGAAGAAGAAAGTTACGACTTTGTTCGGTGATTTTATTCGGAAAATCGATCGTCCCGGAAAGGTTTTGTGCACGTGGTGTCATGATAATATTGACTATGGATCACGAGGTTTCAAGGCTTTGGAAGTACATGCGAAATGCCAAAAACATATGAAACAACTTGAAGCAAGGAAACGAACTTTTCACTAGCTGCTACTTTTGGATGTCAACCGAAGTGAGCAAACCTTACGGACTTCATCCTTTGTTTACATCGACAACTGCCGTAGACATCGAGAGGAAAGATCCACCCACTTCAGTTGCAGACAGGGTTGTTAATAATGAGGTAAGCTAACAAATATTTGCTTGCGAAATACGCACGTTTGTTTTAAATATTAACCAATTATTGCTTAGCGAAATATAAATGGGTTTTTCTAAAAATAAAACGCCACGTGAAAATATATTATGAAATTACGGAAATTCAAAGAGTCGCATTATTGATTCCAGTTAACAATTTATTTGAAATAAATTTGCATATAATACTATTTTGTAATATTAAGTTCTTATGTAGTCTCTTGAAACTATTGTCAGTGGTGTAACAATCTTGAAGGTAAATATTTTCACACTTGTTTCATGCAATATGTCAGTGTCCTCACATTATTATTATTTCCTATTTTCAAATATGAGTAAACAATACTAAACATGTTTAATTATTTTCATAAATGTATATCCTATTTTGGCGAAAATAATGAAATGTTTACATTACATTACATTACATTACATTACATGAACTGAAGTAATGTGGTAATACTGTAAATAAACTGTAGATAATAACACTGATCAATGTGACACCTGTGGATGTGAAATGAACACAAGATGTAAATATTAGTGACTAAATACTGTTGCGACTGAACCATATACAGTGATTCATTAGGATCATTGGGTTATGTATGTTCTATTAATGATGTTTTCATGTCTTTAAACACTAAAATATTTTCTTCAAATGGTGCTGTCTTTGTTAATTTTAGCATGTTAAATTGGTGAAAAACCAGGAGCTTCGGGGGGGGCGTTGCCCCCCTTGTCCCCCCACCAGGGCACCGCCCCCAGACCCCCGGAAATTTTTTCAGTCTTTTTCATTGTGGTCAAATCACATGCCTGAGTTTGTCAAAACGCACACACAAAGTGCATACAAGCAATAACATATTGGAGAGGATGAATGGCAAAAAACGACAATTCTAATGGTTAATAAAAGAGGGTAAGTGAAGCGCAATATGGAGATATTTGGGCTTCAAACTAACGGTAAAGGTGACGCTTTAAAACAGGGAAGCGTCGCGCTTCAAGTGTTGCTTTAAAACACGCCTCACCAAATGTGGCGATTTGCTTCAAACTTAGGTAAACATTTAAATAATGAACATTCAAATCTGCACAAGGAGTTATAAAGAGCGACAGGTAATAATGTAGTTTTTACACCTGTCCTGCTGTTTGGCTCCGGTGCAGACCGTAGTAAAGGAGCACAGGGCAGACAGTCCCTTCGGGGTCGATGTTTTTCGTCGGGTTAACACCCTTCACTTTACAATGGGTCTGCTAAGCTCCGCTTTCGGTCAGAATTCGAGGGCCGCCGATTTGTGACATTCTGGTTTCTTTATTATTAGTTTTGCAGTACACAACTGGACCCGTTCACCGTGCGCTGCCTCTCTCTCTCTTTACTCTTCCACTCACTCACTGACGTCACTCAGACAACACGTTGCCATTCTCTTAAACACACATACGCTATTCTCATAACATAGTTAACCAGCTCCTCTGTTGTGCACATGTAGATACATAACATGTAAATGCATAACATGTAGATACATAACATGTAGATACGTAGTAACTGCTTGGATTGATGCCAGATATTAGCGGAGTTAAGACCGCCCATCTAACGTCAGCTAGTGCATGTAAAATGAAATGAATTTGGTAACAAATTGCTACAATTTGTGTTTTATCTTTAACAATTTTTAACAACCTGCTACATGGCTTATCTATGTACTTTAAACCATAGTTTTGTTTTTAGTACTTACTAATAATTGTATTTTTCTTAAAGCACAGACCAGGAGTGGCAACCACAAGTCATAAATAATTTAATATTATGTTAATAAAGATGTTTTACTATATTCTAATCTAATTCTTAATTATGGAAAATTGTAAATTATTCTTTGAGTGCAACAAAAAACCCACAATGTGTTTAATGCCCTTTAATCTTAACGTTCTAAAATTGTTCTTTGAGTGCAATACGAAACATATGTTTATTGTATTGTAAGATTTTCTGTTAAAATAAAGCCAAAACTGAATTTTTTTCGTAGTTCCCTTTATTTGGAAAAGTAACGAAAAGTATCAATATACATTTTGGTACCGGTACCGTTACCAAATTATTATAATTTGGTATTTTATTATTATAATTGTAGCCTTTTTTTTAGATATATGTGTGCTAGTTCTAGCTATTAGGCTGTTCTAGTTTTTATTTTGTTTTACTATTTATTTTACTTTTTGAGGGCAGCTATTTGTGGTTCTAGCGTTGTTGTTTTTTAAATGCACTGTAGCACTTTGAGGTTGTTTGTTCAATGTAAAGTGCTTTTACAAATAAAATCTATTATTATTATTATTATTGGTATCGGGAACAACCCTAATATAAATATATATATATATATTTAACATCTGGCTTTAACATTTAGATTTACGTTTAACATGTATATTTAACATGTATATGTAACATTTAGATTCAGATTTAAGATTTAGATTAAGATTCAACATTTATATTTAGATCCAAAATTTAGATATAACATTCAGAGTCACCATTTAATCCATCCATCCATCTTCCTCCGCTTATCTGAGGTTGGGTCGCGGGGGCAGCAGCCTAAGCAGGAAGCCCAGACTTCCCTCTCCCCAGCCACTTCGTCCAGCTCTTCCCGGGGGATCCCGAGGCGTTCCCAGGCAGCCGGGAGACATAGTATTCCCAACGTGTCCTGGGTCTTCGCCGTGGCCTCCTACCAGTCGGACATGCCCTGAACACCTCCCTAAGGAGGCGTTCGGTTTGGCATCCTGACCAGATGCCTGAACCACCTTAACTGGCTCATCTCGATGTGGAGGAGCAGCGCTTTACTTTGAGCTCCCCCCGGATGGCAGATTTTCTCACCCTATCTCTAAGGGAGAGCCCCGCCACCCGGCGGAGGAAACTCATTTTCGGCCGCTTTTACCCCGTGATCGTGTCCTTTTGGTCATAACCCAAAGCTCATGACCATAGGTGAGGATGGGAACGTAGATTGATAGGTAAATTGAGAGCTTTGCCTTCCGGCTCAGCTCCTTCTTCACCACAACGGATTGATACAGCGTCCGCATTACTGAAGACGCCGCACCGATCCGCCTGTCGATCTCACGATCCACTCTTCCCTCACTCGTGAACAAGACTCCGAGGTACTTGAATTCCTCCACTTGGGGCAGGGTCTCCTCCGCAACCCGGAGATGGCACTCCACCTTTTTTCCGTGCGAGAACCATGGACTCGGACTTGGAGGTGCTGATTCTCATCCCAGTCGCTTCACACTCAGCTGCGAACCGATCCAGTGAGAGCTGAAGATCCTGGCCAGATGAAGCCATCAGGACCACATCATCTGCAAAAAGCAAAGACCTAATCCTGCAGCCACCAAACCGGATCCCCTCAACGCCTTGACTGCACCTAGAAATTCTGTCCATAAAAGTTATGAACAGAATCGGTGACAAAGGGCAGCCTTGGGGGAGTCCAACCCTCACTGGAAACGTGTCTGACTTACTGCCGGCAATGCGGACCAAGCTCTGACACTGATCATACAGGGAGCGGACCGCCACAATCAGACAGTCCCGATACTCCATACTCTCTGAGCACTCCCCACAGGATTTCCTGAGGGACACGGTCGAATGCCTTCTCCAAGTCCACAAAGCACATGTTGACTGGTTGGGCAAACTCCCATGCACCCTCAAGGACCCTGCCGTGAGTATAAAGGTGGTCCACAGTTCCACAACCAGGACGAAAACCACACTGTTCCTCCTGAATCCGAAGTTCGACTATTTGGCGTAGCCTCCTCTCCGGTACACCTGAATAGACCTTACCGGGAATGCTGAGGAGTGTGATCCCACGATAGTTAGAACACACCCTACGGTTCCCCTTCTTAAAGAGAGGGACCACCACCCCGGTCTGCCAATCCAGAGGTACCGCCCCCGATGTCCATGCGATGCTGCAGAGTCTTGTCAACCAAGACAGCCTTAACAGCATCCAGAGCCTTAAGGAACTCCGGGCGGATCTCATCTACCCACGGGGCTTTGCCACCGAGGAGCTTTTTAACTACCTCAGCAACCTCAGCCCCAGAAATAGGAGAGTCCACCACAGATTCCCCAGGCACTGCTTCCTCATAGGAAGACGTGTTGGTGGGATTGATGAGGTCTTCGAAGTATTCCCTCCACCGATCCACAACATCCGCAGTCGAGGTCAGCAGAACACCATCCTCACCATACACGGTGTTGATAGTGCACTGCTTACCCTTCCTGAGGCGGGGGATGGTGGTCCAGAATCGCTTCGAAGCCGTCCGGAAGTCGTTTTCCATGGCTTCCCCAAACTCCTCCCATGTCCGAGTTTTTGCCTCTGCGACCGCTGAAGCCGCTAACCGCTTGGCCTGTCGGTACCTGTCTGCTGCCTCAGGAGTCCTATGAGCCAAAAGAACCCGATAGGACTCCTTCTTCAGCTTGACGGCATCCCTCACCGCCGGTGTCCACCAACGGGTTCTAGGATTACCGCCACGACAGGCACCAACTACCTTGCGGCCACAGATCCAATCAGCCGCCTCGACAATAGAGGTGCGGAACATGGTCCACTCGGACTCAATGTCCAGCACCTCCCTCGTGACATGTTCAAAGTTCTTCCGGAGGTGGGAATTGAAAATTGACTCTGCCAGACGTTCCCAGCAAACCCTCACAATGCTGTTGGGCCTGCCAGGTCTGTCCGGCATCCTCCCCCACCATCGCAGCCAACTCACCACCAGGTGGTGATCAGTAGAAAGCTCCGCCCCTCTCTTCACCCGAGTGTCCAAAACATGAGGCCGCAAATCCGATGACACA